>NC_041387.1:528315395-528371431 GCF_002162155.2 Triticum dicoccoides | reverse complement strand
GTGCCTTCTTTAGCTAGAGACAACTCAGCTCGTAGTGGATCATCGTCAAAGCTGATACACACTTTTGTGATGCTATTGAACACAATCGCATCATTTACGCGATCGACAAAGCAGATGGAACCACATATTGCTAGGACGGCGCGTGTAAGTTGTTTCTTTCTCATGTTAATGATGACGCCATGACACTGTTTAAACTTTTTGTGATGATTGGCATATCCCTGTTTGAGCAGAATTTGAGTAGAACTACGGCAATGTATTAGAGACGCCGTAAATCAGCTACATTTGGAATGAGCTAATTTGTGCGATTGTGACCATGTCATTACAGCCAATTTGTACCCCTGAATGATCAAACGGTTAGGAATATATGGATATTCTCCTTATTTACAGTAATCTATATACTACTACTAAATATGAGTGTGTATCAATGGCCATGTTAGTTTCCTCATTTTCATGATGTAGAAACATTCACCACACTGTTGGTTTCATCTAACCATACATTAGGGAAGTAAATGTGCATATGGAGAACTCTATATTTGGAAGTAGTGAAATCCTGTAATGCTTACCATGTGTACATACCTATATTCGCCCTTCAGCAATCAATGGCTAGAATAATATCCTCACAAAAACTTTGCCCACAGAACACGAGTATATAACAATGCATGGTATGTTAGTTACCTTGAAGAATTTGTTTGTGAGGACAGAACATGATTACATAACATGCATGACATGGTAGTTTCCTGTGAAGAATCGATTACGAGATAAAATGAGTATAACCATGCATGGCACTTCTATATTTTCGAACCCAGTATACATTTCCCTGTATTTTCCTCCCAGTTCCAACAAGGATATATCAATGTTGTTTCTTGCATTATCCTACTCATACTCGAAACAATGCTGATCTTACATTCACAATGCCTGTCCTTTTTGATATGATCCAGTGTCCCTACAGTTACTGCCCTTTGTCATCACACCACCTTTGCCAAAAACAAGGAAGCACAACTGGATCCTCACTCGATCAGACGACGGCAAAAGATTGATGATCCTTCGGACACATGAGCTAGAAAAGTTATATTGCAAAAACCCCACTATATACAAGCACCGTGAAATACGTGAGTATCCGGACAGTGGCTGTTACTTCTATGAGCAGGATACCAGCTTATTGGGGCCTTCAGGATTTTTGAGTTGGAGGCGGGTAAACAGCCTTGGTTCACACTCTCCATTTCTTGGACTCAATTATCCGATTAACCAGGAGATCACCGTTGGCAAGAACCTTGATGGCAGAGAGGCTCTGTTTGCTATGGAAAATTGTGTCTACACGTCGAGCCCCAGGAGTTTGGGAGAAAACTCCCCTGATTGTCAACGATACAGCCTGCAGCCAAAAGAAGGTGAGAATGACAAAGGCATCTAGATTAACTTTGATCCTTGGATGTCTCAATTACGACAGGCAGTGATGTGGTTCAACCCCTCAGGTTGATAGGTAATTGGGCTGTTGCGTCGAAAGGGTGGAGTACTGGTGTCTCCAGATCACTGGTCGCTGAAGCGGGGCTGGAAATTATGATGGTGTTGGATCATCCCACTTCGAATGACTTGTTGTCTTTGCTGCTTGTTTTGGATGGGTAGTTCTCTCTTTTGGTATGCATATTCCTTGTCATTTGGTCATCCTTGTCTATGTCACTCTTACTATGTAATAGTTGCCTCTATTTAGAGTGTCATTCTCGTTTGGATCACGATAGTATGAGCGCTGCTGATGGGTGCGTTTTGCTCATGTAGCACGACTTCTTATGAACTATAATGTCTTGATGTTTATGTCAGTAGTAGTCACTAGTCAGTGTTTGAATGTTGTATATATCGTTGTGTCAAACTATTTATTGTCTCGAACTGTTGGTGCGCTAAATGAGGGCATCACCATTCTCCAGTGTTCGGAGTATATCTCCTTTTCAAGTTATAATTTGAGCTCATTGTCTTTTCGAGGATGTACACTTGTTTGGGCCAGTGAGGTGTCGCTGAATATGGGCCGAGTAGTAACGCAATGCCAAATAGGTCAATTATGACTCTCAGGCCGGGCTCTCAAAAGATCCTTAAAAAAGGCCGCGCTCTCCAAAAAAAGAAAGAATAAGGACTCTTAGGCAGACATGTGGGCACCACCGGTGTTTTCATGCGCTTGCGCGCCGAGAGCAAATTGGCGGGTGTTTGAAATTCATGCTACCTTTTCATCCCCAATCCCCCGCCCCTCCCCCACCTCTGGAATCTCGATTCCTACTCCAGTTCCCCCAAATCCTCCTCCTGTACTCCCTGTACTCAAGCGCACTATCATGTCACCGGTCAACGCGGATGTCCGAGCCAGAGATCCTGAGGTCCGTCCTGCCTTCGGTCGCTGCGTGCTATCGCTCAACAGTGGCATGGTGGCGCTTGACGACCAGTTTGCCGGCAAAGTGCTGATGGTAACCATCAACAACGATCGGCCTCCCGTCTTGCTAGACGACCTTGTCAAAGCTCTTGGCATTGCGCATGGCATCCAAATAAGTGACTTGGTCATCGAAGTCTGTCTGCCACCGGCTGATTTCTTCTTCAGGTTCTGGACAACTTTCGACTGCAGTCGTGTGTTCGAATCTTCCTAGAATTTGTTCTGTGATGGTGCGCTGGTGAGCTTTGCTCGATGGCACCCAGGATGGGGCTCGGTGCCCTCTGAGCTTGAGTGTTTAACAAAGCTTACCTTCCCCGGCATGCCTCGACGTGCTTGGAACAGCGAGTCCATGAATGAGCTTAGCAACGACCTTGGAGGTGAGCTTGTAAGTATGTTTGTTCCTCCAGACAGCTGGGCTCTGACGGTTATGGCATGGATGAAGACGTCTTCCACCATACCGAAGATTATTGGTGTTGAGATACCGGTGTAGGAACCGGGGTTGTACTATTCGTCGCGACCAATGCCGCCGCAGACCACGTTAGGGATGTACCTATATCGAGTGTTCATGCATGTCGAAGAAGTGGTCAATCCATCAATCGAAGTCCTGCCGCTGCCGCTGGTGCCAGGGTCCGTCGATGACGTCCATTACAGGAGTCAACGTCAGACTTTCCCTGTGTTGCTTGTAACGATGGATGGCATAGGGCAAACTCCATCGCGCGGCGGAGGCCACTACTTCTTTGGGAGAAGAGGCAGGGCTTGCTGCCTAGATGTGCTCTAATTTGAGGTAACAATTGAATCTTGTCAGATACTAGTTAAATCTGAGCTATGGGTGTGAAGCATTGATGTGTCAGTACATTTGATTGTGACCTGTTCTAATTTTGTACCTGATTTTTTTAGAAAGGGTTGTATGTCAACTTAATGTGCTAGCAGAACTTATTGTGTTGTCTGTCTGTTTTCTTTCCACATCATTCAAGATATTTCCCTGTCATTGATAAAGACGATGAACCGTTATGTACGAGTTTGTTCGTTTCAACATAGCCCTACCCGTAGCGATCCACTGCTTCCATCCTGATTGTGTCGCCTGCATGAAATTTTTGTATGCAAGTTCAGTGTGCTATGATGTTCTATATGATTGTCAACTATATAAGTTTTTACTCAGCATCAGCAATGCATATGGCTGAAAGATGTATTTATGAGCATTGACTGATGGGTCCCTCTCTCACACACACACGCACACGCACACATGCACAAGTGGGACCCGTTGAATTATTTCTTTGCTTGTGACAGCTTTTAATTAGGTTCCACTATACTCTAACTTTTTTCTTAAGTTATTAATTGAGCTCAGTGACTTCAAAAAGTTGTACAGAAGCCTTGTTTAGGCCTTTCCGGCGTCGCTGAATGTGGGCTGAGTAGCCATGTAAGGTTGTACTGTACTACACAGGCCTTTTTTCAACATCAGCAATGCAACTGGGCCGACGATTGTACACAATATTCGTGTCAACTTGTTATTCTCCGCCCTGCTGGGCTGCAAACTTTCATAGGAGGGATGCATCAGGCTTAACAAGAAAATGGACTTTAAGAAATAATAAATGGGATATAATTGTAATAAATGGGCAGTAACTATAAAAAATGCACCAAACACGTAATTAGTTTAAAATATATATTATTTTTGGAATTTGAAAATTTCAATTTCATTACTTGTTGCGCGCGAAATATTTCGTTGGATTTTTACGTAATACAACTTTATTTTGAAATTATATTTAATCCAACTAGAAATTTCGGATAAAAATATTTTGGATCCCATCAAAATGTGGAAACTTTATTGAATTCTATTTTGAGCGGTTGGTTGAAATCATTAATCGTTGTCCTAGCTAGAAAATGGGTTGTACTTTTAACAAACTGTAAATGGGTTGTAGTAAATTCCATTAGAATTCAAAAATAGGCTTTATATTCTTGCAAATTGCAAATAGGCTATATGTTCTCTACCACACACTTGTGGGCCTTCTAAGTTGACGCATCCCCTAAAAAAACTAAGTTGGCGCGTATGCAAGGCTTTGTCAACTTATAGTCAACACACGGTTCTAGCAGCAGTGGTCGTTGGATGTCCATCCAACGGATGTCGTGCTTCTTCTTCAACCTCGGATATTCTTGCTTCAGCCGCCCAAAAAATGATTCCTCCACCTGACATCTGGGGCGCACCATTTCGGAGGCTGACCTGTGGGCCTACTAAGTTGACGCGTACCAAGGGCTTTGTCAACTTAGTCAATATAAATGATTCTAGCTACAATGACCGTATGATGTCCATCCAACGGCCATAGTGCTTCTTCAACCTCTGGTCTTCTTGCTCCAGCCGCCTAAAGCAGCGTCGGTCGTGCCACGCGCTCCTGCCTCCCATGGTCGGCTGTGATGCCGCGGAGGCCTCACCGCCCCCTACTACTCCCACCGCTGGCCAGGCCATCCCTCTACTCACCCACACCCCCTGTTATTCTGCGGCGACGGCAACCTGACACCGCAGTTGAACCAGTGAACCCTCGTACTCCTCTCCGCGCGGGCTTCCACTGCCGCGTCTTTTCCAGCTCCGCATCGTACCCTTCCTAGGCCTCGCCGTCGTCCACCGCCCTAGTGCTCTCGGCGCAGCGTGGTCAACATGGTCAAGGAACAACTTCCATAGAAAGATTATTGTACATGGACAGGCTGACAATTGGGTCCACCGCAGCTGCAAGGAAGTGCCTCCTTATTACACACAAAATAATTATTCCTCCACCTGACAGTAGGGACCCACCGGACGGGTCACCGTATTTCGCGAAAAAAATGTTTCCCCCCTGACTGCTGGGACCCACCAGCTACATCTTCGCACGCAAGGAAGTGCGTCCGGGAAAAAAATGATTTGCCCCCCTGACTGCTGGGACCCACCAGCTACATCATCGCACGCAAGGAAGTGCTTGACAGTTGGGACCCACCTGGTCAAAGCGTACATAGCGTTGTCATTCTGGTCGTGAACGTGTACGTACATACTGGTCGATGTAGAGGCGCGCACGTGTCGTAGTGGAGGCGCGTGTGTGTTGTAGTAGAGGCGCGCACATAGCATGTACACGTACGTACAGTGGCCAGGGTGCAAGAAAGAAAATACGGACACGTACGTACATACAGGCGGGGTCTCGAACGCCTACTCGCGCATATGTACGGTTAGGGCTCGTGTACATGGCTGGGTCGGAGAAACTGCGTCGTCATCGTGTTCATGCGGAGCCAACCGACTGGGTCAGAATGGAATGCGTCGTCGTGTTCATCGGGAGCCAACCGGCTTGGATGGAACAACCGATGGAAACGAGGCTTGGCGTACCGTAGAACGGAGGAAACGGCCTTGTGTTCGACCGTCCATGGTCGAAACGGGATCCTGTTCATTGGGAGGGGTCTGGTGTACCACAAAACAGAGGAAACAGACTTCTGTAGGACCTCCTACGGTCGAAACAAGGTCCTGTTGATCGGGAGGGTTGTGGCATACTGAAAAACAGAGGAAACAGACTTGTGTTGGAGCGCTACGGTCGAAACAGGGGTCCTGTTCATCGGGAGGGTTGTGGCGTACCACAAAATGGGACTCCACGAGATACTGTTCATCTCCACCGTCGACCTCCTCCAGCCTCCATGGGCTACTGTTCATCCACCGTCGATATCCTCCGGCCTCCACCTGCGACTATTCATCCACAGGCTCCTGTTCATCCAGCCTCCACCGCGCGCTACTCCACCGGCTACTATTCAACAAGCCCTCTCCACGGGGTCTTGTCCAACCACCCCTCCACGGGCTACTATTCATCCAGCCCTCCACCGGCTACTGTTCAACCAGCCCTCCACCAGCTACTTTTCAACCTTCCCTCCACAGGGTCCTGTTCATCCAGCCCTCCATGGGGTCCTGTTCATCCATCCCTCCACGGGTTCCTGGTCATCCACGCCCAACCAGCTCGATCGATTGGGATCCTGTTCATCCAGTGGCAACACCACGGGGTCCTATTCATCCAACCCCCCACTTGGAACTGGTCATCCAAACCCCCCAACAACGGTCACTATTCATCCGGAGGCAGCATCGATTGGCTTCAGTTTGCAGCAATAGCGAAGGAATCGCTCGATCGCTCGGGTTCAGTAACGTGTAGCCTGCGGTGCAATCGCTCGGGTTCAGTAGGCGAACGCCTCGCTCGGGTTCTTTTAGGGCCCAACGCCTCGCACCCATGCGCGTACGTGTATGAGAGAAACGTGCATCGCTCGGCCCCCGACCACCCACCGTAACCGGGAACTCCCAGATATTTTCCTCGCCCTCGCTTCTACCATCATTTTTTCCATCATGCGTGACCCAAAGAATGTCATGCAGCTGTGTCTCCGGCCCGCCCACGACGAAAAGCCCATTTTCTATCATGATTTTTTGTCATAGAAGTAGGAGCCCACCACATCTATGATGATACCGGGTTTTGTCACAATTATCGTCATAGAAGTTTCATAAGTATGATAGAAAAATATTTCGTTCGGCCCAAAATGTCATGGATGTGTATTTTTTTTGTAGTGTCTATATGTCGTGCAGTGTGATGCTCACTTATTAACTGTTTGGTTAATTAGTTATTGTCTTCAGTTAACTGTTTGGTTCAATTATGCAAATGTGATGTTCCATTCTTCAGGTTGCAATTTTGTATTGTCTTCCATGTGAGAAATAAATCAAATTTATCTTTACAAAATACATGATAAATGAATACAGTTGCTATATTTCCAAGTTGTCATGCATGCTGCTTGGTTCAATTTTGCAATGCGATGTTCAATAGTTGTGGGTGCATTCTGTTATTGTATACCATGTGAGAAGTAAATCGAATTTGGATGTATTAAATACATGAGAAACAAATATAGTTGCTATATTTCCAAGTTGTTAAGCATGCTTGGTTTGGTTAACTGTCTGATGTTCTATTAGGAGTATGTTGTATTGTGAATGTGGTGCTCAGTTAACGTTTGGTTCATTTGTTGTGGTGTTTAGTTAACTGTTTGGTTCAATTCTGCAATGCGATGTTCAATGTTGTGGGTGCATTCTGTTATTGTATACCATGTGAGGAATAAATTGAATTTGGCTGTAGTAAATACATAAGAAACAAATACTATTGCTATATCTCCAAGTTGTTAAGCATGCTTGGTTCGGTTAACTATTTGATCTTCTATTAGGAGTATGTTATATTGTGCAATGTGGTGCTTAGTTAATGTTTGGTTTATTTGTTGTGGAGTTTAGTTAACTGCTTGGTTCAATTTTGCAATGCGATGTCTAATTGTCGTGGGTAGAATTTTTTATTGTTGTGCATGTGAGGAATAAATCGATTTTGGCTGCACTTAATACATGAGAAACATACAGAAGTGCTATATTCCCTAGTAATCATGCTTGGCTTGGATAAATGGGTTTTCCATGCGGCTTTAATTAATCTGATGAATCTACAATGTGCTTATTTTTCATCAACATATTTTACTCATAGCATGTGAACCCTTACTTAACCTGATGACTAACTACCTTATATGTGTTGCGGGGAAACAAAGGGAAGCACTGAGGTTTACAATCGAGGTTAGCACGTGCGTGCTCCATTGTCTAATAGCACATTATTGTGCAATTGCAGGAACCATTCTAACATTTAGGTTTTTAACAATTTGGTCTTGCACATGTAGGTCCTGCTGTCGGAGGTTTTGACCCACTGTTCGACCCTTTTTGCACATGGGGAAATGAGTTGTCCATGAATATCAATCAAGTCAAGAAACTCAGAAAGATTGTTAGGATAAAGAAATTAGCGACAAAAAACAATAAGATCTTTGTCTGCACAACGAAGAAGACATCAGTTCACTACAAGATGGTACTAACTATTATACCTTGCCTTTTTTACTCCTTTGCCCCATTTCCAATATAGAGAAGATATTTATGCACATCATTGTTTTCAGGCCTTTCCAAAGCATTTCACTGATGATTACCTCTCAAACCACCTCTATGGTCGGAAGGCGAGGAAGGTTTTCATACAACACCACGGTTCAATATTGAAGTGTTACTAAAGAGGACGAAGGATGGACGGTCAATCATCCACGGGCACTGGCCTAAAGTTGCAAGACCTTCAACATGAATGAAGGCTCAATATTCTCCTTCCGCTTCAACAGTTTTCCAAATGAGATGCATCTGTCTATGTACCGTCTATGATGCTAATTTCGAAATGTTCTAGATGTTGCATGTGAAACTTGGTGCTGGTGCAGTTGTGTAATGGGGTAGCTGAGTGCTGATGCTATATCATGTTGTACTCTGATGTATTTCAATTATGAAATCCTGCTTCCTTAATATGGAAATGAAATATATTATGTTCTTAATATGAATGTCAATTATATTAATAAATGGAATATTAACAATAGAGCGATTAGCCTGCTAATGGAAAATTAGGCTGCTAATTGGGTTTTGTTATTGCAAACGGTTATTGAGAAAATACCGTGGGTGATGACCTCAGGCAACACACACAGTTTCTAGGAATAAACAGTGTTGGATCAATGAACAATCACACACGACATTCTCCTGAATTTTTTTTGCGTTAGGCCACCTTGCACAAACGTTTACCACATAAAAACTGTGTGTGATGGACATCCTTTGCCACACAGTTTCTTCTACGCACCGTGTGTGATGCATTCAATAATGCAAACGATAAGATTGTTAATATCATGTGCAATGGCAATGCTATCACAAACAATTTAACATGGAAAATTTTGTGTGATGTACCTACAAATGGAAACATTTTCCTTGGAGCGACTGTGTGGGATGTATATACGAACGGAAACGTTTAGCGGGGACTGACTGTGTGGGATGTACTTATGACCGAAAACGATTTCACCTATATAATTGTAATTTTTTAGCACTACTGTACATATAATTGTATTTGATCGCTCGCCGGTCGCACATGACCTCATTTTGTCGAGCGTGTGTGCCAGGAGGGCATATCCCCGACGGTTTCTGGGTCGTGAGGGAAGGACCCCCCTATCGCAGTCACTCACTAGGTGATAGTTCAGAACGCTGTCGCGAAAAGGGGTTAAAAACTGTTTGTATAGCACCTCGCTGTACCATTGTTTGTTCATCTTCAATTTTCATAGCGTGTGATGTGTAGTTTGGTGCTATTCTTTGCCTACGTATCTTCCGTCGTGTTGTTCTTTCCTTTATCTGGGGCGTATGTTTGTAATCCTGGCTAGTTGATGGTTTTGTTAAGACAAGGTGTTCGCACACGAACGCGTCACCATGTACCCTCGACATTGGGGGTGATGCACCACAGCTCACGTCGAAGGAGACCCACCGGAAGTGCGGTACGCAAGACAATCCGGCGGGCTCTTTTGTAGACCCGAAACCCCACATGCCCGGGAGGGACCCCGTCAGGGCGCGTGGCGGCTATGGCTGCGCTAGGTCGACCTGATCGCCCCTAGGGCCTCGAGGTTCGCCGCCCTACAATGAATAAGAATGAATGAAGAACGAGAAGAGGAAGAACTAGGGTTAAGGAGAAAAGATAAAAGATAAGAAGTGGTAGATGGATTGATCGATTGTGTGTTGTTCAATCGTCCGTCACCTCTCATCTATTTATGAGGCGGCTGGACTTCCCGTACAAGAAAAGGACTAAAAATTCCGTCCAAAACATCAAAAACCCTAACCTAACTCGGACAGGAATCTTTGGTAATTTCCGAGATCAACTCGGTCCCACCGATTGGTTCGTTTCGGTCCCACCGAGTGAATGTTGCCAATTCTCTGTATCTTTATGTAATTTCTCGGATAAACTTGGTCTCACCGATTGGTTTGCTTCGGTCTTACCGAATGAACATTGCCAACTCTCTGGTAAATTTTCGAATCAACTCGGTCTCACCGATCAAATCTACTCGGTCGGTTCGAAATGACTCTGCAGCTTTTGTTTCTGACCTTGTTTTGCCACCATAGGTTGCATACAACCTCGAACTAAGACGATCTTTAAAAAACAACCGTTTCGATGAGACGCACAACTTTCGTGTTGAAACGTTTTCCATTAGAGGCCATATTAATTGAGTTTCATGTCATTCTTTCATCTGGTGTCAACATGAGCATCTCTGAACTTGTCACAACTATTGTTTCCGAGCTCCATTTTAAACCATCTTCATATCCATCTCGATCTTCTTAAAGAGTGCCATTCAGAGGTGACCTCCAATCATAAGTTTGAATTAGTATTGATGCAGCCTATGCTAATTTTATGACTGTGCTACTTTTGGGCGTGAACACATGCCCCCCTGTTTTTTGACATAGCTAGAGCGCCGAAAAATAACTTGTACGGTGTTTGTTCTAAGGACAATGTCCACACTCCATCAGACATTTATATGTTCTTAGGACGATAAGTATATATCAGCCATGTTTATGCTGAGGGCGATAGTTATTTATCGGCCGTTACCTATCTAGGCTTCTTGCCACACACTTGGGTGGTACTTCTTCAAATATTTTACATTGAGAGCTCGACGGAACAATGCCACTTGTATGGATTCCACCAAGTATGAATTTCCAGGAACCACTCTTGTAATCCTAAAAGGACCTTCCCAACTTGGAGACCACTTCCCGAATTTTCTATCTTTTGAACCAATTGGTAGAATCACCTTCCACACGAGATCGCCAACTTGAAAAGTCTTCAACTTGACCTTTTAATTGTAAGCTCTTGCCACCCTCAACTTATCTCTCTCCATGGCCTCCAAAGCAGCCAAACGTTTATCGATGACTTCATCAGTATTGTCCATCATCAAGTTATAAAAGTCCACCGCTGATAAATCATTTTGTTTGGCTATTCTCAAAGCATTCAAATTCACTTCAACTGGTAAAACGGCCTCTTGACCATATACGAGCTCATATGGAGTTACCTTTGTAGCACCATGCCTTGAGATTCTGTGTGCCAATAAAGCTTCGGACAGTAGCTCATGCCATCTCCTTGGATTTTCCTCAATCTTCTTCTTGATGAGCTTGATTAATATTTTATTGCTAGACTCAGCTTGTCCATTGGCTTTGGCATAATATGGAGAGGAATTGAGCAACTTTATATCATATGATTCGGCAAATTCTCTAACTTGATGTGACAGAAAGGATGAACCTTAGTCTGTAGTTAATGTCTGAGGAATGCTGAATCTATGAATAATGCGCTCAGTTATGAATTGAATTACCTCTGTATGAGTCATATTTTGAGTGGTATCACTTCAAACCATTTAGTGAAATAATCAGTCACCACCAACACAAACCGATGCCCCTTTGAAGAAGAAGGATGAATCTCTCCAATAAAGTTTAATCCCCAACCTCTAAAAGGCCACTGCTTGATAATAGGATGTAACATAGCAGCGGGAGCCAACTGAATATCACCAAAATTTTGACAAGCTTCACATCCTTTATAATACCAGAAGCAATCATTAACCATTGTCGGCCAATAAAACCCAACACGTCGTAATAACAATTTCATCTTGGGAGCCGATTGATGAGTTCCACAAATACCTTCATGGACCTCTCCCATAGCAACTCTCGCTTGGTCCTCGTCCAAGCACTTTAAAAGAACATCATCAACCGTTCGGCGATAGAGACCATCATCTCTCATTGTGTATTTGAAAGCCATACGCCGAATAGTCATGTCCACCCTCTTACTAGGATGACACAAATAACCAATTATTGGTTTCCTCCAGTCTTGATTTTCTCCTGCATTAAATATTTCATTAGTGGCCGAAATGGTGGGCTCTGGTTCGGCCTCCCCTATGTTGGCAAGACTAGACATCGGCCTTTGAGAAATATGAAACATGCCATGATCGAGATGATAGCCGGATGCTTGTTGTGCCAACTCATTTGCTCTCCAATTTTCATGTCTAGATATATGAGCAATGCTAAAATAATCCAAAGTAGAAATTATATCTAGACATTTATCAAGATAAACATTAAGTGATTCATCAAAACATTGAAAGACTTTGGATATTTGTTGCACTACTAATAACGAATCACCAAAAGCCTTAATATGTGTAGCACCTATGGCAAGCAACATTTCTAAGCTGAATAACAATGCTTCATATTCAACTTGATTATTTGTGCAAAAATATTCTAAGCAGCATGAGGCTTCACAAAATAGCTCCATATGGAGATAAATAAACAACACCAACACCTTGGCCATTGCCACAAATTTAACCGTCGAAAATAATCTCCATAGTACTAGAAAGACAAGGGCAATCTCAATGAACATGTACCTCATTTTGGCGTCCAATTGAACTAAGGACGATGTTAGGATACTACACCGACCATTCATAGATATATTCTTAGGGTGATAGTTAAGTATCGGCCATTCCCACGAGGTCCATGTAGAATTCATCCACCAAATCATGAATAGCCAAAATAAAGAAATGAAATAGCAATAAAATATTTCAGCCCCTTTGTATTAGCAACAAAAATGTAACTAATCAAATGTGTAGTGACTTGGCAATACCCTCTCATGATATAGAAAATTATGTTGCATCCATGGATCAAAATAAATCCATGGATGGTAATTGATCATACTTATGGATGAATTTCATGGCAAAGGCATCAATGGCATTGTTGAAGAAGATGGATGATGTGCTAACCGAAGATTTTGATGTTGTGATGCACACCCTCGGCTTAATTCTCAGCTCTTGGGAGCCGATTGATGAGTTCCACAAATACCTTCATGGACCTCTCCCATAGCAACTCTCGCTTGGTCCTCATCCAAGCACTTTAAAAGAACATCATCAACCGTTCGGCAATAGAGACCATCATCTCTCATTGTGTATTTGAAAGCCATGCGCCAAACAGTCCTATCCACCCTCTTACTAGGATCACACAAATAACCAATTATGGGTTTCCTCCAGTCTTGATTTTCTCCTGCATTAAATATTTCATTAGTGGCCAAAACAGTGGGCTCCGGTTCGGCCTCCCGTATGTTGGCAAAACTAGACATTGGCCTTTGAGAAATATGAAACATGCCATGATCGAGATGATAGCCGGATGCTTGTTGTGCCAACTCATTTGCTCTCCAATTGTCATGTCTAGATATATGAGCAATGCTAAAATAATCTAAAGTAGAAATTATATCTAGACATTTATCAAGATAAACATTAAGTGATTCGTCGAAACATTGAAAGACTTTGGATATTTGTTGCACTACTAATAACGAATCACCAAAAGCCTCAATATGTGTAGCACCTATGGCAAGCAACATTTCTAAGACGAATAACAATGCTTCATATTCAGCTTGATTATTTGTGCAAAAATATTCTAAGCGGCATGAGGCTTCACAAAATAGCTCCATATGGAGATAAATAAACAACACCAACACCATGGCCATTGCCACAAATTTAACCATCGAAATAATCTCCATAGTACTAGAAAGACAAGGGCAATATCAATGAACATGTACCTCGTTTTGGCCTCCAATTGAACTAAGGACGATGTTAGGATACTACACCGGCCATTCATAGATATATTCTTAGGGTGATAGTTAAGTATCGGCCATTACCATGAGGTCCATGTAGAATTCATCCACCAAATCATGAGTAGCCAAAATAAACAAATGAAATAGCAATAAAATATTCCGGCCCATTTGTATTAGCAATAAAAATGTAACTAATCAAATGTATAGTGACTTGGCAATACCCTCTCATGATATAGAAAATTATATTGCATCCATGGATCAAAATAAATCCATGGAGGGTAATTGATCATACCTATGGATGAATTCCATGGCAAAGGCATCAATGTCATTGTTGAAGAAAATGGATGATGTGCTAACCGAAGATTTTGATGTTGTGATGCACACCCTTGGCTTAATTGTTTGTTTCTTCCATTCTTCTCTTGCTTCACTTTTATTGTACTTATTGCAATAGAAGTATGCACATCATTTTTGTTATAATTGATCCTCTTGGGAACCCATGCCATGTTCTTCTGTCTCGGCTCTTGTGCGCTAAGATTTTGTAATTTATTATTTTGCCAATACGATAAGCTGAGTGGGCATCTCGGCTGTGATTCTGTCTTAACCAATGGCAATTCCATTTTGGCCTTGTGTACTCTCAACTTCTTTTCTTCAGATTTGGCACTTTGACTCTCAATAATTTGTTGCTTTGTATCATTGCCTTTATTAGCCAATGTCAACACTTTAATTGGCTCTTTTTCATTTGAGATCAAATCTGCAGTTGCACTCTTACGACCATCTCTTTTAACACGGTAAACTTGCTTGACCACCTCTTTCTTCTTCCTTGAGCTCTGGACCGATTCCTTATGATTGAAACGGTCTTTAACATGTGATTGTTCAAATGTTGATCTTCTCGGAGCTGCATAATATTGGTGAGATGGTCTAAAATAAGATGGAGAATGCGCCCTTGTATCATACCTGTCCCATGATGGATATGTATCTATGTGAGCATAGGGAGGCATCCACGACATTGGCATTGGCGGCACAAAATAAGGATATGAATATGTTGCATTAAAATTCTCCCTTTGCCAATACCGATCCTCGTATTTGCGCCTTGGGGGTGATCTTGATTTCTTTGCATGATTTGGCTGGTAAGCATTCTTCTCTTCACTCTTCTTTTGATATTTTTCCAATAGTTCAATGAAGGTGATTTTTGATCTCTTACACTTGTGCTTTCGGCCTTTGTTTTCTTTTGGTTTGCTTTCATCGATCATTGGATTTGCTTGCTGCCCCCCAGTCCTTGGCGTCTCCATTGTAGCTTCGATGGAATTCTCGCCCTCAAGATTATGTTCATTATGCTCTTCAACAACTTCTTTACTTGAAAGCTTGATCCCATCACCTGCAGCTTTTACATTCTCTTTAAATGGATTAGCTTGAAGCAGCCGATGCAAAAACTTTTTTCCATCAGGACCAATTGGAATAGACTGGTCATCTCTTGGTGTTTCAACAAACTTCAATCGTCCTTTTTTCAGTGGCCGATTTAACTATTTGACGAAACATGTTGCAATCCTCAAAATTATGCTTGGACGAATCATGCAACTTACAATACATTCGTCCTTGGATTGATGGCTTAACATGGATATCAAGAATTGTAATGTAATTATTTTTCAGCAACAAATCAAATATTTGATCACACATGCTTGAATTGAAGGTATACTTCTTGTTTTCTAGCCAACCTTGTTGTTTGAACGGCTTTGGAGATAAGCAAACGAATGGTTCAGATTTGGAATCTCCCTGTTCGGCTATGCATTGTGTTTTCCACTCTATCTCTGATATCTTTGGATAAGATATTATATTAGCACCGGGTTTCTCAATGGAATTTAACCTTAGCTTTAAATTTCTGAAACAAAGATATTTAGAACATACATGTCTCAGTTTAGACCAAGTGCAAGCCAAGTACGAAATAAGCAAAGCTACCCAACTAAATATGAACTTTAGATAAAGCAACGGGGAAAGCTTTGGCTGTAACAATAAGTCATTATCGGTCTTTATAACTGGCGCAATGAGTTGACCGATATATTCCATAAAAAATTTATTGCTAACAAGTAAATTACCCTTCTTCATTGGTCTTTCAAAATTACTTATGAGAATATTTCTTATAGATGTATCAATAATGAAGTTGGGACCAAATCTGGAAATACGTGAATTACTCGCTATGCATACCTCTTCAAATACGTTGGGAGAGCATGATGGTGGTGTGACTTGAACAATATCTAGCTTCGTCTTTGGATGACTCTCCAAATCCTTTTCATCATGTTTTTCTTTATTCCGTGCATCATTACCTTGAAGATCCTTATCAGCCAAACTTTGTTCGGCTACTTTCTCCTGTCCTTGAGGCTTGTCAATTTTTACGGCACGAAACTCATAGGGCAGGAAGTAGGTTCCATTAATCTCGGAAAAATCAAGCATGGTTGTTTTTCTATGCTTGCCATACCCTTTCTCAATAATGATTGCCTCTTTGGATTTGATGGATTCGGAATATATACTACTTGATTCGGCTTTTTTAACCGAAGCACTTTCAAGTTCCAAATCATCCTTCTTTTCATTAATACTACCAATTGGCAATGCTTCTTTTATTTGAGCCAATTCTTTCTCTATTTGTTTCTGGCGGCGAGCTTGGCTTTAAGTTTTTTCTCAATTTCAGCCCACTCCGGATATGATTGCCCCCCAATGCTTTTATATTCTTTCGGCAATGACACACGAGTGTTGCCAAAATTTTGCAATTGTGTAGGGGGTGTATAATATGATGTAGTACTAGGTGAAGGCATATGCATTGTTGTAGAACCATATTTTTGCTCGCCGATTATATCAATTGGCAAAGATTCATCGTCTTGCAAAACTCTAGCTCTTATTGCATTATAATCAGAAACTAGCCCCTTATCATGTTCTTCAAGGAAAAGAGCACTAATCCTCTTATTTTGGGCTAAACTCTTCAATGCATCCACCACTACCTCATCTTCTATAATACTGGGCACAACCGCTCCTGTAAAATTTACATTTATTCGGCTATGACAAGGTATGAAGATGAATTATGAACATCTAGAGTTGTATACGGTGCCTAAAAATTACTAACAATAGGTGTAGCATATGATGGTTGGGAGTAACTGACCGAATAGCTAGTAGTAGCATGGCCAATTCTCCTATTCATCGGCAAGTTTGGATTGACATATTGCAAGTTCGTTGCCGACGAATAAGAAGGTGAAACACTTTGTTGCATGCAATTAGAACTTCTAACTTGGGGTGTTTCAAATTGATTAACTGAACTCATCATGTTGCTCATCGGCATATGAATTTGCTGGGTTGCCGGTGCATGTGAGTTGGAATACATATGTCTCATGTTACTAGTATTATAATAAGTTGAAGCATGTAAATTACTTTGAATTGGCCCCTTGCACGTATTTAGATGCCTGATTGAAAAAACTAGGGTTGGCCGATAGAGTATACTCATTAAATGATATAGTAACATCATATGAATTATTTGCATCTACAATAGGGAATTGGGTATTCATATTACCTTTGTAGATTGCAAACCCTAGATGACGATCTCTTTGGAGCAAGAATGGGCTGGAGACCGTTCAAAGCTTCATCCCCAGTGGAGTCGCCAAAAAGTGTGTTCGCACACAAACACGTCACCGTGTACCCTCGACACTGGGGGTGATGCACCGCAGCTCACGTCGAAGGAGACCCGCCGGAAGCGCGGTATGCAAGACAATCCGGCGGGTTCTTTTGTAGACCCAAAACCCCACACACCCGGGAGGGACCCCGTCAGGGCGCGCGGCGGCTATGGGCTTCCCTAGGTCGACCTGATCGCCCCTAGGGCCTCGAGGTTCGCCGGCCTGCAATGAAGAAGAACAAACGAAGAAAGAGAAGAAGAAGAACTAGGGTTAAGGAGAAAAGATAAAAGATAAAAAGTGGTAGATGGATTGATCGATTGTGTGTTGTTCAATCGGTCGTCACCTCTGATCTATTTATGAGGCGGCTGGACTTCTCGTACAAGAAATTCTGTCCAAAACATCAAAAACCCTAACCTAATTCGGACAGGAATCTTTGGTAATTTCCCAGATCAACTCGGTCCCACCGATTGGTTCGTTTTGGTCCCACTGAGTGAACGGTGCCAACTCTCTGTATCTGTCTGTAATTTCTCGGATCAATTCGGTCTCACCGATTGGTTTACTTCGGTCTTACCGAGTGAACATTGCCAACTCTCTAGTAAATTTTCGGACCAACTCAGTCTCACCGATCAAATCAACTCGGTCGGTCCGAAATGACTCTCCAGCTTTTGTTTCTGACCTTGTTTTGCCTCCAAAGGTTGCATATGGCATCAGATTAAGACGATCTTTATGTCTAAATCAACCATTTCGATGAGGCGCACAACTTTAGTGTTGAAACTCTTTCCATTAGAGGCCATCTTAATTAAGTTTCTTGTCATTATTTAATTTGGTGTCAACATGAGCATCTCTGAACTTGTCACAACTATTGCTTCTGAGCTCCGTATTAAACCATCTTCATATCCACATCAATCTTCTTAAAGAGAGCCATTCAGAGGTGACCTCCAATCATAAGTTAGAATTAGTCTTGATGCAGCCTATGCTAATTCTATGACTATGCCACTTTTGAGCGTCAACACAAGGTCAGGCTAGGCTCGAGGCCCATCTCAGGCTCAGTTGATGCCTTTTCTCTAAGAAAATGGAAGTTTTTCTCGGAAAATAATGATATGTGTATGATGTTTGCGTGAGATGGGTGGATTTTTCTTGGTATCTCTTATTTTTTGCGGAGAAACTTTTGATATATTCATCATCAATCATGGCAGTATAATGACACCAAAAAAAATAAAAATTGCATCTAGATCTGTAGACGACCTAGCGACGACTACAAACACTGAAGTGAGCCGAAGGCACACCGCCGTCATCACCGCTCCCTTGCCGAAGCTGGGTAAAAGTTGTTCTAATAGACAGTCAGGAAGTTGCGTGCTAAGCCCCATAGGACCAGCACACCAGAACAACAACCATCGGTGATGAAGAGAAGCGTGGATCGGGAGGATCCAACCTTCATGGTCTCATTCAAATCATGGATGTTTGGCATTCGGACTTCACGTACATTGATGTGGCCTAGGGTGACTCAAGGGTTCCTCCTACTACTACCAAACCTCCGCCAGTTCATCTCCTCCCCCGCGCCACTTCTGGAGGGAGCCGTCGGGTGAAACCCACGTGGCTGACGGCGGCAGCGGGGATCTCTCTCTCTCTCTCTCTCTCTCTCAGCAACCCTTGGTTTTCGACAACACTTGGTAGAAGCCGGCGGTGACCCAATCTGTGCGGTGGGTGTAAGGGGTGGGTCTCGGCAAACAGTGGCAATCTATGGGGATCGGACCTCATCGGCCGGCGGGGTCCTGTGGCCTGGCATGCGCGGTGGCGGGCTTGACCGGGGTCATTGGATTTTACCTAGATCAACCGTATGATTGGCTTTGTACATATCGAGGCCTGGTCAAAGGGCGACGTCGTCTCCATGGCTAATGGTGTTGCCGGCGCCTTTAGCCATGCGGATGATTAGGTGCCACCGGGAGGTAACCATGGAGAAATGCGGCCTTCCTCATTGCCATATCTGGTGGGTTGACCCTCATGGCACTCTCTTCCCTGTAGGCTCTGGTTGACAGCTCATCCAGAGCGAACAAAGGTTGGTGGTGTAATTGGGACCGGAGGAAACTTTGGTTGGCTGGTTCAGCCCGGCAGCGGCGACGCCTTTCAGCGTTGTTATCCTTCTTGGAGGCGAAGTGCTACTTGTGAACTGCATTGGGATTTCCCCGAAGAGGAGAGGATGATGCAGTACAGTAGAGATATGTATTTCCCTCAGTTAAGAACCAAGGTTATCAATCTAGTAGGAGAACCAAGCAACACCCCGTTAGCAGCACCTGCACACAAACAACAAATCCTTGCAATCCAATGTGAACAATGGGTTGTCAATCCCTTGGCGGTTAATTGCAAGATTAAATTGTATGGTATTTGATAGATAGATTGGACAAAAATACAAAATAAAATAAATAAAGTAAAAATGCAGCAAGGTATTTTTGGCTATAATATATGATAAAAGATAGACCTTGGGGCCTTAGTTTTCACTAGAGGCTTCTCTCATTGAAAATAGCATATAGTGGGTAGACAACCTACTGTTGGGCAATTGACAAAACAGCAAATAATTATGATGATATCTAGGCAATGATCATACATAGGCATCATGTCCGAGATAAGTAGACCAAAACAATTCTGCATCTACTACTATTACTCCACACATCCACCGCTATCCAGCATGCATTTAGAGTATTAAGTTCATAAAGAATGGAGTAACGCCTTAAGCAAGATGACATGATGTAGACAAGATAAACTCACATATGAATAAACCCCATCTTTTTACCCTTAATGGCAATGATACATACGTGTCATGTCCCCTTCTATCACTGGGATTGAGCACCGCAAGATCGAACCCATTACAAAGCACATCTTCTCGTTGCAAGATAAATCAATCTGGTGGGCCAAACCAAATCAATAGATTGGAGAAGAAATACGAAGCTATAGTAATCATGCATAAAATAGTTCAGAGAAAACTGAAATAATATTGATGGATAGATCTGATCATAAACTCACAATTCATCAGATCCCAACAAACACACCGCAAAAAGTGATTACATCCAATAGAACTCCAAGAACATCAAGGAAAACATTGTATTGAAGAACATCGAGAGAGAAGAAGCCATCTAGCTTCTAACTATGGACCCGTAGGTCTTTGGTAAACTACTAACGCATCATCGAAAGGGAAGCAAAGTTGATGTAGATCCCCTCTGTGATTGATTCCCCCTCCGACGAAGTACCGAAAAAGGTCCCAAGATGGGATCTCTCAAGAACAGAGGCTTGCGGCAGCGGAAAAAGTATTTTGTGGACTCCTCTATTGGTTTCATGATTTTAGGAAATTTATAGAGGTGGAGTTAGGTCAAACGGATCCACATGGGGCCCACAAGCCACCAGGCATACCCCGATATGTCTCCAACGTATCTACTTTTCCAAACACTTTTGCCCTTGTTTTGGACTCTAACTTGCATCATTTTAATGGAACTATCCCGGAATGACGTTGTTTTCACCAGAATTGCCATGGTGTTATTTTTGTGCAAAAATAAAAGTTCTCGGAATGTCCTGAAACTCCATGGAGTCACGTTTTGGAATTAATAAAAAATATTGGCAAAAGAATCAACAGAGGGGGACCCACACCCTATCCACGAGGGTGCAGGGCGCGCCCACCCCCCCTGGGGCGCCCCTGCCTCGTGGGTCTCCCGGACCTCCACCGACCTCAACTCCAACTCTATATATTCATGTTCGAAGAGAAAAAAATTAGAGAGAAGGATTCATCGCGTTTTACGATACTGAGCCGCCGCCAAGCCATGTTCTTCCTCGGGAGGGTTGATCTGGAGTCCATTCGGGGCTCCGGCGAGGGGAATCCGTCGCCATCGTCATCATCAACCATCCTCCATCACCAATTTCATGATGCTCACCGTCGTGCGTGAGTAATCCCATCGTAGGCTTGCTGGACGGTGATGGGTTGGATGAGATTCACCATGTAATCGAGTTTGTTTTGTTAGGGTTTGGTCCCTCGTATCCATTATGTTCTAAATTGATGTTGCTATGACTTTGCCATGTACCATGATTTTAAATCTGAACCTATTATGTTTTCATGAATATATGTGAGTTCTTGATCCTATCTTGTAAGTTATAGTCACCTACTACGTGTTATGATCCGGCAAACCCCGGAGTGACAATAGTTGGGACACTTCCCGGTGATGACCATAGTTTGAGGAGTTCATGTATTCACTAAGTGCTAATGCTTTGGTCTGGTACTCTATTAAAAGGAGGCCTTAATATCCCTTAGTTTCCAATAGGAACCCGCTGCCACGGGAGGGTAGGACAAAAGATGTCATGCAAGTTATTTTCCATAAGCACGTATGACTATATTCAGAATACATGCCTACATTACATTGATGAACTGGAGCTAGTTCTGTATCACCCTATGTTATAACTGTTGCATCATGAATTGCATCCGACATAATTATCCATCATTGATCCATTGCCTACGAGCTCATTTCATATTGATCTTTGCTAAGTTACTTCTCTGTTGCCACTGTTACGATTGTTACAAAACTATTACTGTTACTTTTGCCACCGTTACCGTTACTTCCATACTATTTTGCTACTAAATACTTTGTTGCTGATATTAAGTCTTTCAGGTGTGGTTGAATTGACAACTCAGCTGCTAATACTTGAGAATATTCTTTGGCTCCCCTTGTGTCGAATCAATAAATTTGGGTTGAATACTCTAGCCTGGAAAACTGTTGTGATCCCCTATACTTGTGGGTTATCAAGACCTTTTTCCGGCGCCGTTGCTGGGGAGCATATCTCTGTTCTTTGAGTCACTTGGGATTTATATATGTTCATCACTATGAGGAATTTAAAAGATCAAACAACCAAGATTATTCCCTCAACTACAAGGGTGGGTAAGGAACTACCATCTAGCTCTGCACTTGATTCACCTTCTATTTTGAGTCAACTTGCGACACCTACACCTGCTATTGATTCTGATATGTCGCATGTTATTGATGATGCCACTTTTGCTATGCATGATTGAGGGAGTCCAGGATTAGGGGGTCCTCGGACAGCCGGACTATATGCTTATGCCGGACTATTGGACTATGAAGATACAAGATTGAAGACTTCGTCCCGTGTCCGGGTGGGACTCTCCTTTGTGTGGAAGGCAAGCTTGGCAATTTGGATATGTAGATTTCCTTCTCTGTAACCGACTTTGTGTAACCCTAGCCCCCTCCGGTGTCTATATAAACTGGAGGGTTTAGTCCGTAGGACAACAACAATCATAATCATAGGCTAGCTTCTAGGGTTTAGCCTCTACGATCTCGTGGTAGACCAACTCTTGTAATACTCATATCATCAAGATCAATCAAGCAGGAAGTAGGGTATTACCTCCATAGAGAGGGCCCGAACCTGGGTAAACATTGTGTCCCCTGCCTCCTGTTACCGTTAGCCTTAGACGCACAGTTCAGGACCCCCTACCCGAGATCCGCCGGTTTTGACACCGACGTTGGTGCTTTCATTGAGAGTTCCACTGTGTCGTCACCATAAGGCTTGATGGCTCCTTCAATCGTCTACAACGATGCGGTCCAGGGTGAGGTTTTCTTCCCCAAACAGACCTTCATATTTGGCGGCTTCGCACTGTGGGCCAACTTGCTTGGCCATCTGGAGCAGATCGATAGCTACACCCCTGGCCATCAGGTCAGGTTTGGAAGCTTGAACTACACTGCCGACATCCGCGGAGACTTGATCTTAGACGCATTCGAGCCCATGACAGGTACACCCCACAGTCACGACAGGCATGACCTAGATCGGCCGTCGGATGGTGTTCAGGAGTTCACACCTGCAACTGCCCTGGCTTTAAATCCAGAGAAGATCGTGCCATCTAAGGACGGGTGGATCGACCCCGCCACGGAGGCCACACACTCAGCGGTGATAGAGCCGAACACAGGTCTCACTTCCAAGGAGACCTGTATCATCGGACCCTCGGACTCATCTCCGGCCATAGGCTCCGAACCGCGTGCATCCGTGCCCATCGGATCTGACTGGGCGCTGATCATAGAGTTTAGCTCCGCGGATATCTTTCAGCACTCGCCCTTGGGCGACGTCCTAAACTCACTAAAATCTCTCTCCCTGTCAGGAGACTCTTGGACGAACTATGTCCGGCTTGAGTGGGAAGCGGACAACAAAGAAATTCGTTACCCACCCACCACCCACTTAATAGCCACTATCACGACTTAACCGACATGCTTGATTTCGACTCTGAAGACATCGACGGTATGTACGACAATGCCGGAGAAGAATAGGAACCACCGCCCACAGGGCGCTGGACAGCCACCTCATCATACGATATATATATATGGTGGACACGCCCAAAGGAGATAATGGCAAGGATCAAAAGGATGCAGCGGAGGATGATCCTCTTGATAAGCAAACCAAGCGCCGAGGTCAGCGGCGCCGCTCCAAATCCCGCCATAGCAAAAACAGCGATACCGGCACAAGAGACAATAGCACTCCGGACAATGCTGAAGACGAAAACAATCCCGCCCAGCCAAGCTTCAAGCAAGCCGGATGGGAGGATGGGCAAGCTAGCCTCGACGAACAGGCAATGAATGGAGATTCGGAGGATGACAATTACATGCCCCTCTCCTAAGACGAGGTGAGCCTTGGCGATGAAGAATTTATCGTGCCTGAGGATCCCGTCGAGCAGGAGCGCTTCAAGCGCCGGCTTATAGCCACTGCAAAAAGCCTGAAGAAAAAACAGCAGCAGCTTCAAGCTGATCAAGATCTGCTAACTGACAGATGGACTGAGGTCCTGGCAGCCGAGGAATACGAACTAGAGCGCCCAACTAAAAGTTACCCGAAGCTCAGGTTGTTACCTCAATTCGAGGATGAGGCACTAGAGCCTATACTACCAGTGCAGGATGCGGCTGACCGGCCACCCCGTGGCTGAGACAAAGCGGCGTAGCAGCGCCAACACCAACCCGCACCCCGTCGCGAAACAAATAAAAACACGAAAGCCTGGGGCTACATGCAGGACCTGAGAGACGAATTGGAAAACAAAGCAGGACAGTCAAGATCGATCTACGGATCACGGGGGCGTGCCCCAACGCATGACATGACTGCCACGCCAGATATACTAAATACAAATCCGACCGGGCCGAATACAACAGACCAGACTCATTTGAACTGCGTCGTGATGTAGCCCGGCATAGAGGCGCCGCACACCCCCTATGCTTCACTGACGAAGTAATGGAGCATGAATTCCCAGAAGGGTTTAAGACCATGAATATCGAGCCATATGATGGGACTACAGACCCCGCGGTATGGATAGAAGATTTCCTTCTCCACATTCACATGCCCGCGGTGATGATCGACACGCCATCAAGTACCTCCCACTAAAGCTGAAGGGACCGACTCGGCATTGGCTGAATAGTCTGCTGGCAAACTCCATAGGCTGTTGGGAGAACCTGGAAGACGCATTCCTTGACAACTTCCAGGGCACTTATGTGCGACCACCGGACGCTGATGACTTAAGTCACATAACCCTACAGCCTAGAGAGTCAGCCAGGAAATTCTGGACTCGGTTCCTAACTAAAAAGAACTAAATTGTTGATTGTCCGGACGCTGAAGCCCTAGCGGCCTTTAAGCATAACATCCATGACGAGTGGCTTGCTCGACACCTTGGCCAAGAGAAGCCGAAATCCATGGCAGCCCTTACGACACTTATGACCCGCTTTTGTGCGGGCGAGGACAGCTCGTTGGCTCATAGCAACAGCACATCAAGAAATCCTGGCACTTCAGATGCCAGAGATAGCAACGGCAAGCCCCAGCGCAACAAACACAAGCGCCGCAATAATGGCGATAACACCGAAGACATGGTCGTCAATGCCGGATTCAGTGGCTCCAAATCCGGTCAGGAAAAAGCCATTTAAAAGAAACAATCCGAGCCCGTCCAGTCTGGAACGCATACTCGATCGCTCATGTCAAATCCACGGCACCCCGATAAACCAGCCAACCACACCAACAGAGATGTTGGGTATTCAAACAGGCCAGCAAGTTGAATGCCGAAAAAAAAGAAAAGGGGCCGCATAGTGATGACGACGAGGAGCCCCGGCCGCCGAACATAGGAGGACAGAAGAAATTTCCTCCCCAAGTAAAAACGGTAAATATGATATACGCCACCCATATTCCCAAGCGGGAGCGGAAGCGTGCACTAAGGGACGTCTACGCGATGGAGCCAGTGGCCCCAAAGTTCAACCCATGGTCTTCTTGTCCGATCACCTTTGATCGTAGGGACCATCCGACCAGTATCCATCATGGCGGTTCTGTTGCACTGGTCCTTGACCCTATCATTGACGGATTCCACCTCACACGATCCTCATGGACGGTGGCAGCAGCCTGAACCTGCTCTATCAAGATACAGTGCGCAAAATGGGCATCGATCCCTCAAGGATCAAACCCACCAAAACCACCTTTAAAGGTGTCATACCAGGTGTAGAGGCCTGTTGCACGGGCTCAATCACACTGGAAGTAGTCTTCGGATCTCCGAACAACTTCTGAAGCGAGGAGTTAATCTTCAATATCGTCCCCTTCCGCAGTGGCTATCATGCACTGCTCGGACGAACCGCATTCGCCAGATTCAGTGCGGTGCTGCATTATGCCTACCTCAAGCTCAAGATGCCAGGACCTCGTGGGGTTATAACGGTCAATGGAAACACAGAGCACTCCCTCCGTACGGAGGAACACACTGCAGCCCTCGCAGCAGAAGTACAGAGCAGCCTTCTTAGGCAGACCTTCAATTCGGCAATAAAGCCCCCAGACACCGTCAAGCGAGTCTGAAGTACTTTGCAACAGGATCGTCCGACACGTCCAGAGCTCGCCTAGAAATTTGGCCTTGGTCCTAGTCCCAGTCAAGCGGTGAAATTTGTGCCGCGCGTACATAATTACGCACTTAAAATAGCATGGGAATAGGCGGAGGCACAATTACAATGCGGTCCACAATGCGGCTCAACCGCACCAGGACCCGTATACCTTCACCCTTTTCTTTCTTTCAAGTCCCTATCTTCTTGAGGCTCTTTCGATAACCTGATTATCGGACCCACCAAGGAGGCAAGAAGCTTTGACGTATGAGGGAATCCCCAGGTTGTCTCTGATAACAATCGCAATACCTGTTTTTACATACCCGCACGCAGCTCGCTCTTGGTTAGGACATGTCAAATAGTCCTATTTTGCTTATCGCACTACTTGTATACATATGCCTTGACGTATCATTCAAATAACAATGGAAAATAATGTACAGTGTCAGCTTATTATTACATTTCTTTTTCCTTTTCCTTGACTGTTTATTTATTACAAATCGCACCCGTACACTCTGGTACGTTCAGTTCGCCAGGGGCTTAAGTGTACCCCATAACACGGCAAGAAAGTCCGAACACTTTCGATAGTGCGGCACCCCGAACTTATAGCATTATATGCATCAGCTCCAATTCATGTCTTGGGTCAATAGTTGGGTTGCCCGGCTCCCATGTTTTGCTGCCTTATGTTCCACTATATTGGCTAAGGTGGCATAGGGAGAACTACTACGATTGTGTCCTGGTTCTTCCAGACAAGCACCTCAGTAGAGAAAGCCGAAAACTGACTGTCATGATGTGGCAAGAGCTGGTCATTGTTCGAGAGGTTTCAAATCCTTAAAGATTCTTTTCGCTTTGGGTGAGGAATCGGTCTTTGTCCGATTTAGGCGTGTATAGCGCCCCAAGTTCGGCCTTCCGAATACCAGGGGCTACGCCAAAATTTAAAATTATAGAACTTCTATGGCTAAGTGAGGGTGATAAAGCTATATAGTCCGATTGCCTTGTTCGTTGCGCTAAACACCTCCTTAAAGGACCAACAATTTGGATAAAGAGTGTTTAGATTTATCCCGAACACCCCTGTACTAGTTACATGGGGGCAGAAGCCGACGACTGGCCAACTCTCAGATTTTGTAAGCGGCCACACAGGAGGTAAAATTTTAAATCACAAGCGTTATATTGCACAAATGAACTTGTTTCATATTACAGCATAAAATGAGTGCATTCACTCAAAGATTGCATCCTTTGCACATTGTTCCGCCACAAGGCGGGAGCCCTTCAGGACACTATCATAATACTTTTTAGGTCGTTGGTGCTTCTTGCCCTTCGGTGGCCCCTCCGTCATCAGTTTCTCGGCATCCATCTTTGCCCAGTGCACTTTTGCGCGGGCGAAGGCCATTTGCGCACCTTCAATGCAAACTGACCGCTTTATGACTTCAAGTCGCGGGCATGCATTCACAAGCTGCTTCACAAGGCCGAAGTAGCTGCTGGGCATAGGCTCGACAGGCCATAGCCGGATTATGAGGTCCTTCATGGCCAGTTCGGCTACCTTGTGTAGTTCGACCAGTTGCTTCAGCTGGTCGCTCAAGGGCATCAGATGTTCTGTCCCAAGATACTGAGACCAAAACAACTTCTCCGTCGAGCTCCCTTCTTCGGCTCGGTAGAACTCTGGGGCATCAGATATGCTGCGTGGTAGATCTGCGAACGCTCCTGGAGAGCTCCAAAATCGGGTAACTAAAAGGAAAGTCTCCTTCACATGCTTGCTTTGCATAACAAATGCCTTACCCGCCGCAATATTCTTGACCGCCTGAATCTCCTAGAGGGCCTTTTGGGCTTCGGCTTTGGGTCTTGCACGCTCCGGAGGGCCTTAGCAAGCTCGGGCTCTTGAGTCTTAGAGTCACGCTCCAAGAACTCGTATTTCTGGACGAAATCCCGGAGCTCTTGCTGGACCTCGTTGACCTAGGCCTCTTGCTTCTCGCGCTCGGCATGTTCCTTGGCCGCTTTGTCTTTGGCCTCGGTCAGCACCTTCTTAAGGGCCGCCACTTCGGTCGTGGCCCCTGTTAAAGTTCATGACGCTTATCCTTTATCAATATACAGACGGGGTATTGTGTACCTTGACTTTCCTCGAGCTGCCACTTCACGAGGCCGAGGTCTCCCTCGGTCCGCTCCAGGTCCCGCTTTAGTCCGGAGACCTCCACAGTACGTGCAGCAGCGACCAGCAGCGACACCTGCTTATTCACATAGACATCTTTTGTTAGACTCATGCGAATGTTATTTTGATCCTCTATTCGGCTTTTCTTTCCGAACACCAAATAGAGCATCAAGGGCTACTGTCTATACTGTGATATTTTCTTACAATTTTATTACTTACCTCAAAGCCTGTTAGAAGGCTAGCGCAGGCTTCTGTCAATCCGCTTTTGGCGGAACGGACCTTTTCAATCACCATACTCATAAGAGTACGGTGTTCTTCATCAATGGAAGCACCACGAAGCGCTTCCAGCAAGTTGTCTGATACCTCTGGATGGACAGAGGTCATTGGTACAGGCGGCTCGCCCCCCTTAGAGAGAGGCTGCCTGCCTGAATTCGGAACCACTGGGGTTTCCGGAGCCGTATTCAGCTAGGGGCCAAGCTTGCCGAGGCCCCCGTTATCGGAGTCCATGGGGGTCTTCCCCCCTGTGTGCCCGGCGACTGGTTCGCCTGAGGGCGTCTTCGGAACTGTCTCCCCTTGGCCGGGTATCCTTTGAGACAACACCTCAATGTCGTCCGCAGGCCTGGGGGAGGAGGCTGTCGGGAGTGAATTGTTGTGCATCGCCGACGGGCCCAGAGACCCCTCAGAAGAGGATACCTCGATATGGGATTTGGCCAGACTGCGTATGCATGTTCAGCATGATAAGAAGCAATAAAGCAAAACATACTGGAAGTATTATATTGTCCGGATACTTACGACTTAGCAAGGGGCTTGTCCCTGGGCTCCCACTCCTCGCCGCTGTAGGTGGTTGTGGTGGAGTGGTCCGGAAGGATGGTCTTCCCCTTCTTGGACACCTCGGCCTCCCCCTGCGGGGTGGCCTTTCTCTTCTCCCCCCTCCCCGGTTGGGGGGAGGGATTTCCTCTTCCTCCTCCTCGTCTTCGTTTGAGGAGTGTATTTTGGTGTCTTCGGACGTCACGCCCGATGTCACCTTGCGATGGAGACCTTTCCTGAACCCCGCGGTCTTCTTCTTGACCTTCTTCTCCGGCACCTCATAGGGCGCCGGAAACAGCATCTTCGTTAGGAGAGGCGATGCTTGATCTTCAGGTAGCGGAGCCGGACAGTCAATCCGCTCCGCTATCGCTACCCAGTCCTGGTTGAATCAGCATGGGGGCTTAGATTCTCCCGCGGATGTGCTGGTCAAAGGAACATCTTGCAAAATATAAAAACTCACCGGATGGGCTTGGTGTTTTGCGCTGAGTAGGCGATCTTTGGTTATGGGTGGTGGGACCTCGTTGGCCTTGAAAAGCACCTTCCAGACGTCTTCGTGCATCGTGCCGAAGTGCTCTTGCAGCATCTGGTGTTCAGTTGGGTCGAACTCACACAGATTGTAAGCCCCTCTCTGAATCCGGCGGAGGAGCATGACCTGGACCACGTTGACAAGCTTGATTTTCTTGCCTATCATATTTTGGACGCAGGTCTAAAGTCCGGTCAGCTCCACCGCCGAGCCCCAGGCTAAGCCCTTCTCTTTCCAGGAGGTGAGCCGCATGGGGACGCCGGATCGAAATTCGGGGGTCGCCGCCCAGTTGGTGTCGCGCGGCTCGGTTATGTAGAACCACCCCAATTGGAACCCCTTCACGGTCTCCACAAAGGAGCCTTCGGGCCAGGTGACATTGGGCATCTTGCCCACATGGCGCCCCCGCACTCCGCTTACTGGCCGCCCACCACATTTGGCTTCACGTTGAAGGTCTTCAGCCATAGGCCGAAGTGGGGCGTGATGCGGAGGAAGGCCTCGCACACGACGATGAACGCCAAGATGTTGAGGATGAAGTTGGGGGCCAGATCATGAAAGTCCATCCCATAGTAAAACATAAGTCCGCGGACGAATGGGTGGAGGGGGAATCCCAGTCCGCGGACGAAGTGAGGTAGGAATACTACCCTTTCCTGGGGTTTCGGGGTAGGGACGATCTGCCCTTTGGCCGGAAGCCGATGCGCGATATTCGCGGACAGGTATCCGGCCTCCCGAAGCTTCGTGATGTCCTCCTCCATAACGGAGGAGACCATCCAGTTGCCTCCCGCTCCGGACATGTTTGGAATGACTTTGCTGGGAAGATGAAGGCTTGGGCGCTGGAGCTCGAGCGATAGAGAATGGATGAGCAGAGGAAGAAGAAGGCGTGGGTGAAAAAGGGGAATCCTTATCTCTTTACAAGGGCGGTAGAAACTATGCGCCTCCCCACTTGCCGTGTAAACTCTCTTATTCCCCGAGCGCCGTGTTAATGGCGCGGTTGGGTTACCCACACCCGTATTGATGAGAATCCCGTGATAAGGGCACATGATCTCTGCTTCGACAAGACTTGCCTATGAAATTGCCTCACAAGATAAGCAGCAGCAGGTTGAGAAAAATGGTTCGAATAATGACCGGGCCATGGTGTGATTTCACGCTATGAAAAAGTTGTCAGCAGATTAGACTTGTGGAATATTGTGCTCTCTAGGGTGGTATGTGGAATTTGTTTTGTAGAGCCGGGCACGATCCTTGTGTTCAAAATCTTCCTTTGAGTATTCGGAGAAGGAACCCACCTTGCAATCCCGAAGACAATCTGCGCACCGGACTCATCGTCATTGAAGCCTGGTTCAGGGGCTACTGAGGGAGTCCGGGATTAGGGGGTCCTCGGATAGCCGGAGTATATGCTTATGCCGTACTGTTGGACTATGAGGATATAAGATTGAAGACTTCGTCCCGTGTCCGGGTGGGACTCTCCTTTGCATGGAAGGCAAGCTTGGCAATTCGGATATGTAGATTTCCTTCTCTGTAACCGACTCTGTGTAACCCTAGCACCCTCCGGTGTCTATATAAACCGGAGGGTTTAGTCCGTAGGACAACAACAATCATAATCATAGGCTAGCTTCTAGGGTTTAGCCTCTATGATCTCGTGGTAGATCAACTCTTGTAATACTCATATCATCAAGATCAATCAAGCAGGAAGTAGGGTATTACCTCCATAGAGAGGGCCTGAACCTGGGTAAACATTGTGTCCCCCACCTCCTGTTACCACTAGCCTTAGACGCACAGTTCGGGACCCCCTACCCGAGATCTGCCGGTTTTGACACCGACAATGATGCTTATAATGATACTACTTCTCTGCTTGGTAATACGGTGCCACTAGGTGAATTTCTTGATGAACAACTTGCTAGGGTTAGAGAGAATGAAATTATTGAAACTGATGATATTAATGAAAGTGATGATGAAGATTCTTCCCCTAGATATGAATTGTCTGTCGTACCTGACGATTATGTTATGTATGAAGAAATGGCTAGAGACTTTCTTGCTTGCAATGATAGATATGATCTTAAGAAACTGTTAGCTAAGCTGAAAGAAAAGTCTTTGAATGCTAGAACGAAATATGACCCTGCTTTTGCTACTTCACCTATCTGTGTTACTGATAAGGATTATGAATTCACTATCGATCCTGAGTTAATTACTTTGGTTGAATCTGATCCTTTCTATGGCTATGAATCTGAAACTGTTGTGGCACATCTTACTAAATTGAATGATATATCCACCCTATTTACTCATGAGGAAAAAAATTCGCTATTACTATATCCTTAAATTGTTTCCTTTCTCGTTAAAGGGTGATGCTAGGATGTGGTTTAATTCTCTACTCCTGGTTGTGTGCGTAGTCCCCAGGATACGATTTATTACTTCTCTGCAAAATATTTCCCCGCTCATAAGAAACAAGCTGCCTTAAGGGAAATATTTAATTTTGTGCAAATTGAAGAAGAGAGTCTCCCACAAGCTTGGGGGAGGCTTCTCCGATTACTTAATGCTTTGCCTGATCATCCTCTTAAGAAAAACTAAAATAATTGGTATCTTTTATAATGGACTAACTGATGCTTCTAGAGACCACCTGGATAGTTGTGCTGGTTGTGTTTTCAGGGAAAGAACTATTGAGCAAGCTGAATTGCTATTGAGTAATGATAATGATTGGACACTTCCTGAACCAACTCCTAAGCCAACTCCGAAGAAAAAGGGTATTCTATTTCTTAGTCCTGAAGATATGCAAGAGGCAAAGAAATCTATGAAAGAAAAAGGTATTAAAGTCGAAGATGTTAAGAATTTACCACCTATTGAAGAAATACATGGTCTTGATAACCCAACACAGGTAGTAAAGGTAAATTCACTTTATAGATTTGATGAAGGTGATATTCCTCGTAATAAGTCTGCTAGTCAATGGTTGGATGAGTTTTATAATTTTATTGTTAGACAAGAAGACTTCAATGCTTATGTTGGCAGACAATTGAAACGTAATGCTTATATGGTTGAACACTTGAGTGATTATATGTCTAGAGTTAAAGGTGACCTTAAGCTTATTAGTAAACATGCATCCATGGTTACCACTCAAGTAGAACAAGTACTTAAGGCACAAGATAATTTGCTCAATGAATTAAATAATAAGAATAATGATAATGTTGTTAGAGTTATGACTAGAGGTGGTAAAATGACCCAGGAACCTTTGTATCCTGAGGTCCATCCTAAGAGAGTTGAGAAAGATTCTCAGAGAACTAATATTGATGCACCTAGTACTTCTAAGAAAAATAAAAATAAAATGATAGGACTTTGCATGCTTCTAGTGAACCTGTTATTGACACACCTGAGAATCCCAATGATATTTCTATTTCTGATGCTGAAACACAATCTGGTAATGAACATGAACCTAGTGATAATGTTAATGATGATGTTTATGTTGATGCTCAACCTAGTAACAATAATGATGTAGAGATTGAACCGACTGTTGGTCTTGATAACCCACAATCAAAGAATCAACGTTATGATAAGAGAGACTTTGTTGCTAGGAAGCACGGTAAAGAAAGAGAACCATGGGTTCAGAAACCCATGCCTTTTCCTCCTAAGCAATCCAAGAAAAAGGATGATAAGGATTTTGAGCGCTTTCATGAAATAATTAGACCTATCTTTTTGCGTATGCGTTTGACTGATATGCTTAAAATGAATCCTTATGCCAAGTATATGAAAGATATTTTTACAACTAAAAGAAAGATACCGGAAGCTGAAATTTCCATCATGCTTGCTAATTATACTTTTAAGGGTGGAATACCAAAGAAACTTGGAGAACCAGGAGTACCAACTATACCATGCTCTATTAAAAGAAACTATGTTAAAATTGCTTTATGTGATCTTGGAGCCGATGTTAGTGTTATGCCTCTCTCTTTGTATTGTAGACTTGATTTGAATAACTTGACTGATACGTCTCCAACGGATCTATAATTTTTTATTGTTCCATGCTATTATATTATCTGTTTTGGATGTTTAATGGGCTTTATTATGCACTTTTATATTATTTTTGGGACTAACCTATTAACCGGAGGCCCAGTCCAAATTGCTATTTTTTGCCTATTTCAGTGTTTCACAGAAAAGGAATATTAAACGGAGTCCAAGCGAAATGAAACCTTCGGAGAGTTATTTTTGGAACAAATGCAATCCAAGAGACTTGGAGCGGACGTCAAGAAAGAAATGAGGAGGCCACGAGGCAGGGAGGCGCGCCCAGGGGGGTAGGCGCGCCCCCCACCCTCGTGGGCCCCTCGTGGATCCCCTAACCGACTTCTTTTGCCTATATATACTCTATACCCTGAAATCATCCAAGAGCACCACGAAACCCTATTTCCACCACCGCAACCTTCTGTACCCGTGAGATCCCATCTTGGGGCCTTTTTTGGCGCTTCGCCGGAGGGGGAATCGATCACAGAGGGCTTCTCCATCAACACCATAGCCTCTCCGATGAAGTGTGAGTAGTTTACCTCAGACCTTCAGGTCCATAGTTATTAGCTAGATGGATTTTTCTCTCTCTTTGGATCTCAATACAAAGTTCTCCTCGATCTTCTTGGAGATCTGTTCGATGTAATTCATTTTGCAATGTGTTTGTCGAGATCCGATGAATTGTGGGCTTATGATCAAGATTATCTATGAACAATATTTGATTCTCCTCTAAATTCTTTTATGTATGATTTGTTATCTTTGCAAGTCCCTTCGAATTATCAATTTGGTTTGGCCTACTAGATTGATCTTTCTTGCAATGGGAGAAGTGCTTAGCTTTGGGTTCAATCTTGTGGTGTCCTTTCCCAGTGACAGCAGGGGCAGCAAGGCACGTATTGTATTGTTGCCATCGAGGATAAAAAGATGGGTTTATATCATATTGCTTGAGTTTATCCCTCTACATCATGTCATCTTGCCTAATGCGTTACTCTGTTCTTATGAACTTAATACTCTGGATGCATGCTGGATAGCGGTCGATGTGTGGAGTAATAGTAGTAGATACAAAATTGTTTCGATCTACTTGTCGTGGACGTGATGCCTATATACATGATCATGCCTAGATATTCTCATAACTATGCACTTTTCTATCAATTGCTAAACAGTAATTTGTTCACCCACCGTAATACTTATGCTATCTTGAGAGAAGCCACTAGTGAAACCTATGGCCCCCGGGTCTATTTTCCATCATATAAGTTTCCGATCTATTTTATTTTGCAATATTTACTTTTCAATCTATATCATAAAAATACCAAAAATATTTATCTTATTATCTCTATCAGATCTCACTTTTGCAAGTGGCCGTGAAGGGATTGACAACTCCTTCATCGCGTTGGTTGCAAGGTTCTTATTTGTTTGTACAGGTACGACGGATTTGAGTGTAGCCTCCTACTGGATTGATACCTTGGTTCTCAAAAACTGAGGGAAATACTTACGCTACTTTGCTGCATCACCCTTTCCTCTTCAAGGGAAAACCAATGCATGCTCAAGAGGTAGCATTGACTGCTATACCCATCGGTATTTGTGAGGATGTGCCTGTTGCGGTTGCAAACGTTACTATTTTAACGGACTTTGTTATTCTTGATATTCTTGAGGATGACAGTATGTCGATCATCCTTGGTAGACCTTTTCTAAATACTGCAGGAGCTGTTATTGATTGCAACAAAGGCAATATCACTTTTCATGTTAATGGTAATGAGCATACGGTACACTTTCCGAAGAAACAACCTCAAGTCCATAGTATCAATTCTATTGGTAAATTTTCAACGATTACTATTGGAGGTTTTGAATTCCCTCTTCCTACTGTCAAAAAGAAATATGATATTCTTATATTTGGGGACATGCATATCCCCGTTGAGGTAACCTAGTGTTATTCGAAAAATCAACGGTTTCATGTTATTCGGAAGAAGTTTGTCAACAAGACATGATCAACCTTGTTAGTGGATTCCTTTTGATGAGTATGAGATGGATGAAGTTAGGAAGCACAACTCTCTGTATCCTCCTTTTACTTTCTGTTATTTAGATTAAATAAAGCAAAAAAAGTATTTGTTGTCTGTTTTCTGAATTATCTGTGCAATAAAAAATACCCCAAAAATAAAAGTTCTCCAAATGCCCTGAAAATGGAGTATGATTTTTCGTAGAATATTTGAGAATTTCTGGCACTTAGACCACACTAGGGGACCCACCATTTGGTCACGAGGGTGGAAGGCGCGCCCTACCCCCTGGGCACGCCCCCTGCCTTGTGGGCCCCATGTGGACCCCCTCCACTTATTCTAGCACCCACACACTTCGTCTTCCTCCAGAAAAAAATCATCCCATAGCTCAAAACCGTGTTCTTGCTCGTTTTGCTGCCATTTTCGATCTCCTTGCTCAAAGCTCCATTCACAAAACTGCTTTGGGGGATTGTTCTTCGGTATGTGACTCCTCCAATGGTCCAATTAGTTTTTGTTCTAGTGCTTTATTTATTGCAAATTTTTGCTGCTGAAGTGACCCTATTCTTGAGCTTGCATGTCAAATTTATATGGTCAAAAGTAGTTTTAATGCATGATATAGCCTCTAGGCACTTGTGGGAGTAGTTGCTATCAATCTTGTTGAGTTTGGTTCACTTTTATTTTGAGTCACTAAAAATTTCAGAAATTTTTCAGAGGAAGAAAAATGTTTAGGAAAATGTACCAAGGTGGTTCTTCAAGGAAGCAAACACCGAGTCCTGCGATACGTGAGCCGGACCTTGAACCACGAGGAGAAGCTCTAGTGTGGCCTTGCGAATGGTCGTCAGATGAATTTATGATCCAAGCTAGCTTCAAGGATGAATTTGATGAGTATGTGCGTAATACTGATCTTGAGGACTTCGTATCAGATAAGTGCCGCCAGTATTATCACCTCACTGATTCCTTTGTGTGGAGGTTTAACTTCTCATCTAAGCGCAACACTCACCCTGTTATATTTGACCTCTATGATAAATCATATACCATGGACCTTGAAGATTTTAACACTGCTTGTAAAATCCCACAGTGGGGCATCTTTAGTGAACCTCACAAATCTGACTATAATGATTTCCTTGCTAGCATCACTGTGGGAGAAACTAGAGATATCACACAAGCTACCATAGGGAGCATTCATTTCCCTTCCATACATTAATTTGCTCTCTTTATAGGTAGATGCATTAATGGTAAAGATGTACTTTGTCACATGTGCGTCCCAGATCTTAGTGTCCTCAAGAGTGCGGTATTAGGCAATAAACGATATAACTTGGGGGCCATTGCACGAAGGTTACATCTTAATGGTAAAAATGGAGTTTTATTTGGTGGAATTTATGCAACTCATTTAGCTAATTATCTTGGTGTATCCATAAATGAAAATTATATTGAGTTTCCACCTACTTTTCTAGATTATAATGATATGATTCGCCATTAGTTTCTTGAGAGGAACAAACAGTCCCTCCAGTCCCTCCATATTACTCTTCCTGCTCCTACTTTCTTTAACTTTCAAGCAAACGGGAGATATTTTATAACCAGGGAGGAGGCAAATGAATATGATAGGAGGACGGAGGCAGCTCGCCTCCAGGCTACAGCTCTCCAGGCAGTAGCTCTTGCATCTCAGTACAACCCTGACTACAACTTTGGATATCCGCCAGGCCAGCCGTGGCCATAGATCAACTTAGGCCAAAAGCCTAAGCTTGGGGGAGTATGTATTTCTCACCGACATTACATTCATGTTCACACACTCATCCTAGTCGTCGATGTTCATACTTTTTCATTGTACTATCCATGCTAGTTTATTTTATTTTCTTGCTTTCTTTTGGTGTGTTTGAAAAACTTTGAGAAAAGCCAAAAAAATAGTTGTAGCTTGTAGCTGGTTTACTTTCCATGCTTGTAGTAGTAGTAACTAAAAGAAAACCCAAAAAGATTTCTAGTTCTTCTTTTGCTTGTTGGGAGCTTTCCCGTGTAAATAGTTTTATGTTTCTTTGAATTTCTTTTCTTTTCTTTTCTTTGGGGGTCGAGAGGGGAAGACCACAATGAAAATGTTGAGTGGCTCTCATATGCATTATTGTTGATCTAACCAAGAGCCCATATTACCTTGTCTTCTCCTTTGAATTAAATGTTTGCAGATTCCAGCTTAGTCCGATGCACGTACACTATTATTATTATCCACACCGTTCGATCATGCGACTGAAAGGCAATAATGACGATATATGATGAAATGATTGAGATGAGAGAAGCTGGTATGAACTGGACCTATCTTGTTTTGTAAATATTCATCATTCCTGATTCAGCCCATTATGAATGAAACATGTTTGCTCTGACAATTAGAGATTATAGTTATTCATGCCATGCTTAATTAGCTAGGAGTTTATAATGGTTTACCTTGTGTGCCAACATGCTATTAAAATGGTTGTGATGTGGTATGATAGGGTGGTATCCTCCTTTGAATGATTGGAATGGCTTGACTTGGCACATGTTCACATATGTACTTGAAACAAAATCAACATAGCCTCCACGATATTTATGTTCATGGTGATTTATATCCTACTCATGCTTTCACTCATTGTTGGTTAATCTTAATGCATGTTCATGACTGTTGTCGCTCTCTAGTTGGTTGCTTCCCAGTATCTTTCTAGCCTTCACTTGAACTAAGCGAGAATATTGTATGTGCATCCACTTCCATAAACCCCAAAGTTTATTCCATATGAGTCCACCATACCTTCCTATATGCTGCATTTACCTCCCGTTCCAAGTAAATTTGTATGTGCCAAACTCTAAACATTCAAATGAAATTCTGTTTTGTATGCTCGAATAGCTCATGTATCAACTAGGGCTATATATATCTTCCATGCTAGGTGGGTTATTCTCATGATGAGTGGACTTCGCTCATCATTCACGAGAAAATGGCCGATAACCGGGATGCCCAGTCCCATGCTCAAATCAAATCAAAATAATTGCAAACAAAACTCCCCCGGGATTGTTGTTAGTTGGACGGTACCCGTTGTTTCGGATCAGCCGTGGAATGTGCTCGTTGGGGGTGGGGGGTATAAACTTTACCATTCTGTTTGGGAACCGCCTATAATGTATGTAGCATGGAAGATATCGAGATCTCTTGGTTGTTATGTTGACAATGAAAGTATGCCGCTCAAAATATTATTTATCTCTGTTTCAAAACTCAAGCTCTGGCACCTCTGCAAATCCCTGCTTCTCTCTGCGAAGGGCCTATCCATTTAATTTTATGTCGAGTCATCATCCTCTTATTAAGAAGCACCAGTTGGAGAGCACCGCTATCATTTGTATGCATTGCTATTAATTTACATTGAGTATGACTTTGACTGGATCTCTTTTGCCATGAATTACAATGTCTAGGCAGTCCTTGATCTTCAGGGGTGCTCTGCATTTATGTTTTGCAGTCTTAGAAAGGGCTAGCGAGATACCATGTTGTTATATCATATTATGATTATTTTGAGAAAGTGTTGTCATCTGAGATTTATTATTATTGCTTGCTAGTTGATTATGCCATTGATATGAGTAAATGTGAGACCTAAGTGTTATTCTGAATGTGGTTAGTTCATAATCTTTGCTGAAAACTTGAATGCTGGCTTTACATATTTGCAACAACAAGATCAAACAGAATTTGTAAAAGTTTTTCTTTATCACTTTCAGTTTGCCAACTAAATTGCTTGAGGACAAGCAAAGGTTTAAGCTTGGGGGGTTGATACGTCTCCAACGTATCTACTTTTCCAAACACTTTTGCCCTTGTTTTGGACTCTAATTTGCATGATTTGAATGAAACTAACCCGGACTGACGCTGTTTTCAGCAGAATTGCCATGGTGATATTTTTGTGCAGAAATAAAAGTTCTCGGAATGTCCTGAAACTCCACGGAGTCACATTTTGGAATTAATAAAAAATATTGGCAAAAGAATCAATAGAGGGGGACCCACACCCTGTCCACGAGGGTGCAGGGCGCCCACCCCCCGCCTCGTCGGTCCCCTGGACCTCCCCTACCTCAACTCCAACTCTATATATTCACGTTCGAGGAGAAAAAATCAGAGAGAAGGATTCATCGCGTTTTACGTTACGGAGCCACCGCCAAGCCCTATTCTTCCTCGGGAGGGCTGATCTGGAGTCCGTTCGGGGCTCCGGAGACGGGAATCCCTCGCCATCATCATCATCAACCATCTTCCATCACCAATTTCATGATGCTCACCGCCGTGGGTGAGTAATCCCATCATAGGCTTGCTGGACGGTGATGGGTTGGATGAGATTTACATGTAATCGAGTTAGTTTTGTTAGGGTTTGATCCCTAGTATCCATTATGTTCTAAGATTGATGTTGCTATGACTTTGCCATTCTTAATGCTTGTCACTAGGGCCTGAGTGCAATGATTTCAGATCTGAACCTATTATGTTTTCATGAATATATGTGAGTTCTTGATCCTATCTTGCAAGTTATAGTCACCTACTACATGCTATGATCCAAGAAACCCCGGAGTGACAATAGTCAGGACACTTCCTGATGATGACCGTAGTTTGAGGAGTTCATGTATTCACTAAGTGTTAATGCTTTGGTCTGGTACTCTATTAAAAGGAGGCCTTAATATCCCTTAGTTTTCAATAGGACCCCGCTACCACGGGAGGGTAGGACAAAAGATGTCATGCAAGTTCTTTTCCATAAGCACGTATGACTATATTTGGAATACATTCCTACATTACATTGATGAACTGGAGCTAGTTCTGTGTCACCCTATGTTATAACTGTTGCATGATGAATTGCATCCGACATAATTATCCATCATTGATCCATTGCCTACGAGCTCGTTTCATATTGATCTTTACTTAGTTACTTCTCCGTTGCCACTGTTACGGTTGCTACAAAACTGCTACTGTTACTTTTCCCACCGCTACCATTACTTCCATACTATTTTGCTACTAAATACTTTTTTGCAGATATTAAGTCTTTTGGGTGTGGTTGAATTGACAACTCAGCTGCTAATACTTGAGAATATTCTTTGGCTCCCCTTGTGTCGAATCGATAAATTTGGGTTGAATACTCTACCCTCGAAAACTGTTGCGATCCCCTATACTTGTGGGTTATCACGCCCTACCCCGCATGGGCACGCCCTGGTGCCTCATGGGCCACTGTTCCATTTTTTCGTACCTTCTCAAAGGTTCAAGGGTCTCTTATGTCCAGAAAAAAAATCACCAAAAAGTTTCGTGGAATTTGGACTTTGTTTGGTACTGATATTCTGCAAAACCAAAAACAAACAAAAAACAGCAACTGGCTCGACGCTAAGTTAGTAGGTTAGTCCCAAAAAATGATACGTTGTTGCTTGTAAATGTATATAAAACATCCAAGATTGATACTATAATAGCATGGAACAATAAAAAATTATAGATACGTTGGAGACGTATCAAGCATCCCCAAGCTTAATCCCTTCTCGTCCTCGAGTCGGTAAATGATAAAAACAGATTTTTTTTGATGTGGAATGCTACCTATCATATTCATCATATAATCTTTTCTTTTGTAGCATGGACATTTGGGCTTGAACAATTCAAAGCAATAGTCTATAATTTGACATGAAGACATCAATACTCAAGCATACCAACAAGGAACCATGTCTTTCAAAATATCAACGCTAAAGAAAGTTATCCCTAGACCATTATGCTCAATCATTGATAAATTCATGAAACACACTCAAATATTAGCTACATCCAATGCACAAGTATGACAATAGTGCTCCCGTTTAGTACTTTGAAAGAGAAGATGGAGACTCAAATTTTTTTTTGCATAAAAGTAAATAGATAGGCCCTTCACAGAGGGAAGCAGAGATTTGCAGAGGTGCTAGAGCTCAAAGCTTAAATTGAGAGCTAAAATTATTTTGAGAGGCATGCATTTCCTGTCAATGCTACAACCGAAAGTTCTCAATATCTTCCATGCTAGACACATTATAGGCGGTTCCCAAACAGAAAATAAAGTTTATTTCTTTTCCACCTTTCTTTTCACAAGCCATGGCTACCCATATCCACAGGCGCCTTCCATACCATCCCTTTCCAAGGAATTTATTATTATCATCATAATTTTTTTTCATTTTAGGATTGGGCATCCCTATTACCTGCCACACCCTCGTGCAATGGCAAATGGATAAACACTCATCATGAGAATAACCCGCCTAGCATGGAAAACATTGGCCACCCCCTGGCGCCACATGAGCGGTATGGGCACACAAAACAGAAATTTAGTTTGAATGATTAGAGTTGGCACATGCAAATTTACTGAGAAAGGCATGGAAATACCGCATATAGGTAGGTATGGTTGACTCATTTGGCACAACTTTGGGTTAAAGAATTGGATGCACAAGCAGCATTCCCGCTAAGTACAAATGAAGGCTAGCAAATAGATTAAGAAACGACCAACAAAAAAATGGTCATGAACATGCATTAAACATAACTAACTTTGAATAATGCACCAAAATTAGTATATAACTTCGTTGCATAACTATTGACTTATGTGCTTGCATAGGGAATCAGAAACCTTAACACCAATATTCTTACTAAAGCACAATTACTCACTAACATGACTCACATATTATCACCTCCATATCGCAAAACTATTGCAAGAAATCAAACTTATCATGTCCAGTGATCTTTCATGAAAGTTTTTACTATATCCCTCTTGAATATTCATCACTTCGGGACCAAATTCATATCTTGTACAAATTACCATTACTATTATCAACTCTCAAAAAGATATAAGTGAAGCATGAGAGTGCAAGTATTTCTTCAAAATTTATCAACTCTCAAAAAGATATAAGTGAAGCATGAGAGTGCAAATATTTCTTCAAAATTTGATCACATCAACTCTCAAAATAATATAAGTGAAGCATGAGAGTGTATTTATTTAAAATATATTCACCGTCGTGCTAAAAAAGATTTAAGTGAAGCACTAGAGCAAGTGCCTAGCTCAAGAAGCACTCAGAGCATTCTAACAAATCATGATAAACGTCTGGCTCTCTCAAATAGATGTGTTCAGCGAGGACAATTGTGACAAACTAAAAGGGAAACAAAGCAAAGACTCATATAATACACTATGCTCCAAGCAAAACTCATGATATGTGACGAATAAAAATATAGCTTCAAGTAAAATTACCGATGGTCGTTAGAAGAAAGAGGGGATGCCTTCCGGGGCATCCCCAAGCTTAGTTTGTTGGGAGTCCTTGAATATTAACTTGGGGTGCCTCGGGCATCCCCAAGCTTAGGCTCTTGCCACGCCTTATTCCTTCATCCATCGTGATCTCACCCAAAACTTGAAAACTCCAATCACACTGTAGGATCGAAAGTATGTCTAGAAGGGGGTGATTAGACTACTTGACCAAATAAAAATATAGCCTTTTCCCAATTTTAGTTCTAGGCAGATTTTAGCAACTTAGCACAAGTCAAGCAATCAACATACATGCAATTCTAAGAATATAGCAGCGGAATGTAAAACAATTGCATATGAAGGTAAAGGGAGGAGTTTGAGGAGGCAAATACGATGTCGACACAGAAATTTTTACCCGTGGTTCTGATAGGTGGTGCTATCGTACATCCACATTGATGGAGACTTCAACCCACGAAGGGTAATGGTTACGCTAGTCCACGGAGGGCTCCACCCACGAAGGGTCCACCACTACAAAAAAATACACTTCCGTGATGATACGTGTTTGTCACAGTAGGTCGCATTTTTTGTCATGCATGTACATCCATGACGATTTTATGACAGAATCAAGATAGTCATACCTGTGTTGTCAAAGAAGTGTTCCATGACATTACCAAAATTATCATCATGGAAGTGTCCACTTCCATGACAATAAATCATGCATCACAGAAGTGCTTTCGTCAAGGGTGACCGACACATGGCATCCACCGTAACGGAACGATGTTAAGCTATCGGGTCCGGTTTTGGATCCGATAACCCGTTAACAGCCCGGACCAATGGGGATTTTCCACGTGTAAAATCATCATTGGCCGCAGGACACACGTGTTGCCTCACTGTTGGGACAGATGTCATCCACTCATTGGACAGGAGGCGGCTATGATACGTCAACACGTGGCATGGCCCAACAGTGGCCCATTCCGGCGAAAAAGGCCGGCCCAGTAAAAATTAGCAGGACGGCCCATATAAGGCCTACTTGTGTCAGGTCCATTTAAGCCCACGGACCATACGAGATGTGCCAATTCGGCCTGTTAACGGGCCATTAAAGATTTGACACCATTGCAGCCCATCGTCAGTTCGAGCCCGTTAACAACCCGCTATATATTGGGGCTCAATATCGGCCCGATGAGATTCCGGCATGTTAACAGCCCATTTAATGGATGGGCCAATTTTCAGGATGTACACCTTTCGGCCTTTTAGCAACCCATTCAAATGTTGGGCTAATTTCCGGCCCGGTGTGTCTTTCAGCCTGTTGACGGCCCATAAATCTGATGGGCCATTTGTAGTCGGACCTAAGTTTCGGCCTTTTAGCGGCCCATTTAAGTGTTGGGCCATTTTCTGGCCTGGTGTCACTTTCAGCCTGTTGACGGCCCATAAATCAGTTGGGCCATTTGTAGTCGGACCTGAGTTTTGGCCTTTTAGCGACCCATTTAAGTGTTGGGCCAATTCCCGGCCTTGTGTGCCTTTCGGCCTGTTAACAGACCATAAATGAGTTGGGCCATTTGTAGTCGGACCTTAGTTTTGGCCTTTTAACGGCCCATGCCCTTCATGGTCCAATACCAGCCCGGTTTCTCTTTCGGCGTGCTAAAGGCCCACAACACAGTTGGGTCATTTACAATATGACCTGACTTTCGGCCTCTTAGCGGCCCATGCTCTTCATGGTCCAGTACAAGCCCGCTGTCTCTTTCGGCCTGCTAAAGGCCTATAGTATAGTTGGGCCATATGTAGCCAAACTTAGTAACGGCCTGTTAACGGCCCGTGAAATAAATTGGGGCCACCTATTGCCAGCTTCGATGTCGGCCTATTAACGACCCGGGAGGTAAGAGGGCCGACCATTAACTTTCGGCCTAGTAACGGCCCATTAACTTAATGGGCCCACTAAAGTTCGTACATGTCTTTAGGCCAAATTAGATAATTTGAGCCCATTACGACAAGCAATTATGCACAGGACCAAAACCGATCAAGCAAAGGTACGGCATACAGCAAATAACGTTGCACATCCAGCATATATTACAGGAAATTACATCCACTCAGCAATCAAAGATTGATGCCAGTGCAAATAAATGAGCAGAACATAACCATCTACAACGTCACAATCTGCAACCTCAGCACAGATGACGCCCATAAGCAAGTGGGCAAGTTCTTGCTGCTTTGCTACACTATCTCTGAAAATATTGATCAGTTGTTGTGTCGCACGACTCTGCACCTCTGATTCATCCACCATTTCCATCATTGCTTCAGCCATTAATTGGTTCACAAACATACATTTATTCCGTTGCATTCGAGATAGAGGATACTAAACAGATTCAGATGGCCATTTTGGCAGGCTTGTATTATTGATAGTGGAGAGTGTCTCGACCACTGCATCATAAAATAAATTAGGACGGGAACCAAACAGATTAATCATGAGTTATTGCCATATTACCTGACCTAGATTTACTGGAAAGAAACAATGGGGTTGCCTTGCTGTTTTCAGAGTTTGTCTTCTTATCTTCAGTAGCCTGCACAAAATTAACACACTAGCATTGCTATCATTGGCCAAGTCAGATAATAGGAAAGCAACATTGACACAACGAACGTTTGGGCAACTAGCCTACACCAAATTAACACAATATGGCACAGATATCATCAGCCAGGTAAGGTAATACGAAAGCAACATTGGCACAATGAATGAATGGGCAACCAGAGAAGCACTACAATTCAGTAATGTGTGTGATATGAGATAGTACATTCATGCAGCTCAGTACGCAAAACTACCAGGCAGTTTTCCTTACAAAAATCAACATTGGTGCATTTAATATTTTGGTACAACTAATTTTAGATCAGATAAAGGTTAGATTCACGCCGATTAACAAAATACATGTTGATGTAAAAATATAGTGATATACAACAGGTACTTACATCAGCATTGGAGCACAGAGAATTCCCGCAAGATATTTTCCTCGAATATGATCCCAATGGAGGAAGTCTTCTATCGTTTAACCTTATTTTCTAAAAGAGAGATGGGTAAGAAACATGTAAAAAATATTATCAGAATGCTATAAAATTTCATGATGTGAGGATACGCACACGCTTCTTAGAATGGAGTTGACATTCTTTTGCTGGACTGGAGCGGACTAGTTCTTTGGCCATTGGAATCTGCTTATTATCAGTGGGAGTTGGGTTTCTCTGTGCTGGAGCAGTATCTATGAAAAATGGAGTTGGTTTATTATCTCCTGACGTTTGGATCTTTTGCAAAGACCTGGTTTGTAACCCTTCAGATTCTAACATAGCCGTCTTCCCCTTGCATGCCTCATATAGAAGAATGGTGATTCAGTTATAAAACATGCTACAGCAGAGATGGAATAGGTACTGAAGAATAGAAAGGCATGACATATTGACATGTATTCCCTCCATCCGGAAATAAATGGATGGGTCTAGGCGTATTTCAGTTCTAGATACATCCAATTTTATCCATTTCTGCGACATTTAATCCGGACGGAGGGAGTATGATGTAAGAGCTAGGGATACGACAGGACAACACAGTAAAAAAACACTAAAAAATCCACTGCAGAACCAAAGTATTCAAACCCACTAATATGAGGTAGTACACTCATGCAGCTCAGGATGCAAAACTACCAAGCAGTTTTCCTTACAAAAATGAACATTGTGGCCTTTAATCATACATTTTTCTACAACTAAATTTAGATCAGATAAAGGTTGGATTCACGCCGATTAACAAAATACATGCGGATGTAAAAATATAGTGATATACAACAGGTACTTACATCTACATTAGAGCACAGCGAATTCCTGCAAGAATCTTTCCTCATAAATGATACCATTGCAGAAATTCTTCTATCTGTTAAGCCTATTTTCTAAAAGAGAGATGGGTAAGAAACATGTAGAAAATATGATCAGCATGCTATAAAATTTCATGATGCAAGGATACGCACACGCTTCTTAGAATTGAGTTGACATATTATTGTTGGACTGGAGCGGACTAGTTCTTTGGCCACTCGAATCTGCTTATTATCAGTAGGAGTTGGGTTTCTCTGTGCTGGAGTAGTATTTATAAAAACTGGAGTTGGTTTATTATCTCATGGCGTTTGGATCTTTTGGAAAGGCCTTGTTTGTAACCCTTTAGATTCTAACATAGTCGTCTTCCCCTTGCATGCCTTGTATAGAAGAATGGTGCTTTAATTATAAAACATGCGACAGCAGAGAGATGGAATAGGTACTGAAGAATAGAAAGGCATGACATATTGACATGTATTCCCTCCATCCGGAAAAATGGATGGGTCTAGGCGTATTTCAGTTCTAGATACATCCTTTTTTATCCATTTCGGCAACATGTAATCTGGACGGAGGGAGTATGGTGTAAGAGCTAGGGATACGATCGGACAACACAGCAAAAAACACTAGCTGAATGTAAAACTGTATGCTAGAGGAATACGTACAGAAATAACTAAGGCAACATACACGTGTATGATTGGGAAAATAAGATGGCATTGCAACAGAGCACTAGAACAACACTTCAATGTAAAAAATCATGGTATGGTAGACAGATGAAGTACATACTGATGAATAACAATGCATAAGATATTTAGAAGCATGATGTCCAAATTAAGAAGATGGCATTGCGATAGAGTAGAATGACAGTACTTGAATTTGAAAACATGTTATCATGAATGGAATAGGTACTGAAAAACAGTAAGGCATGACATATTTACATGCATGATTAGCATGCTAAGCACATGGCATTGCAATAGAGTAGATACACTCTAGGACATTATATGCATGTTGTACCCATATCACAGGCCAAGTTAGAGCAAGGACCTTGTGGGGTGAAGAGGATTCATCATCTTTCTGCAAGTCTTTTGAAGAACTGCCTTTACATGTTCCATCATATTGGGTATCATTGACATCAAGTTCATTGGCCTTTACATTGCTCCATGAGGTTCTTGTGGATATATCAGTGTGTGCAATTATATCTGACATGCATGGAAGACAACTTGTAGTTAGATTTATGTAATGAGTGCCTGTAGGAGACGACATAAATAGTAGGACTGGGGTTAACTAGCAGCAACAGGTCTCATAAACTAAAGGGAGAACATAGATGAAAGCTACAGAATATGTATCGTTTGTACTCGAGATTAACTAGATGGCACACAAAAGTATTAAAGAACAACATAGGTAATACTAGAAGTGGTATAATACTATAATCACTACAAAAAATACACTTCCGTGATGATACGTGTTTGTCACAGTAGGTCGCGTTTTTTGTCATGCATGTACATCCATGACAAATTTATGACAGAATCAAGATAGTCATACCTGTGCTGTCGTAGAAGTGTTCCATGACATTACCAAAATTATCATCACGGAAGTGTCCACTTCCATGACGATAAATCGCGCGTCACAGAACTGCTTTCGTCAAGGGTGACCGACATGTGGCATCCACCGTAACGGAACGCCGTTAAGCTATCGGGTCGGGTTTTGGATCCGATAACCCGTTAACAGCCCCGACCAATGGGGATTTTCCACGTGTAAAATCATCATTGGCTGGAGGAAACACGTGTCGGCTCACCGTTGGGACAGATTTCATCCACTCATTGGACAGAAGGCGCATATGATACGTCAACACGTGGCATGGCCCAATAGAGGCCCATTCCTGTGAAAAGGCCAGCCCGTTTGACTTGGTCAAAAGGTGGCGGGCCGGCCCATGTAAAGCCTGTTAACGGTTTGTTCGCATATAGCCCATTTACAGCCCGCTAACCCAAGGCCCATTACGCCCTATCCGAATTAGGCCCAGTAGCGTCATCTGGGCCAGCCAATATGATTCCAGCCTGTTTTCACTTCTGGCCCATGTATGGCCCATGATGTGTTTCGGCCCATATGAGGCCCTACGTAACTCTTGGCCTATTAACGGCCCGTGGTGAAACTGGCCCGCAATGAACAGTGTATCACTTTACACCCACTAACGGCCCATGGTGAAACTGGCCCGTAATGAATAGTATATCACTTTATAGCCATTAAGGGCCCGTTATTCAATTGGGCCGTTTCCAGCAAATGTTATCTTTCGGTCTTCTCAGAGCCCATTTATTCTTGGGCTCATTTCCAGCATTCGTTTACTTACGGCCTGTTACTGTCATTTTCTGCTTGTGGGCCAAATTCAGCCCATGGTTACATCGGCCCGTTTGTGGTCCGTTAATACGTTGGGTCGTTTTCATAGCGTCATCAAATACGGCCTATTAACGATGGCCCGTTATGGTCATACGGCCCGTATAAGGCCCATTGATGATACGGCCCGTAGAAGGGCCAATTTTCTACGGCCCGTAGAAGGTCCATTGTTTCTACGGCCCTAGAAGGCCCATTGTTTCTACGGCCCGTAGAAGGCCTACTATTTCTATGGCCCGTAGAAGGCCCAGTGTTTCTATGGCCCGTAGGAGGCCCAGTGTCACTACAGTAAATATTAGCCCATGGTTATTGTGGCCTAGTTTTAAAAAGAACTGCACTCACTACAAGCAAACAAATAAACAAGACAACAAGGAAATAAATAAGCAAGCAACTTATGCTAGGCTATCACGGTTGTTACACATATTACATCCACTAGGCATCAAAGTTTGCCACCAGTGCAAATATAGGGAACAAAGCAGCATATCATATACACTGGTTGTCAAAGTTGGCGACCAACGCAAATAAACGCCACAGCAAAACAAATCCAGAACTGAAACCACTTCAGAAGATCTCAAGAAACAATATCCTGGGTACCCATAATGCTGGCAAGATGCTTAGCAAGCTTATTAACTTTCTCTTGTTTGGCGCTTAAATCCTGCAGCGCTTGCTGTTGCACCAGAAAATATGCATCTGAATTCTGCAGGGACTTCCTCAGCCCTTCAGCTTCCTGTCGTAGCACATCTGATCGATGTCTTTCAACTTGAAGTTGAGACTCAAGAAGACGAACTGATTCAGGCAGCAAGTTCGAAGAGCTTGTGCCAGCAGTAGTGGCCAGTAACTCGAACACTACATCAAGACAGGACTTTTGGGTTCCCTCACTGTCGTCAAGATAGTTTTTATCAGCTTTCTTGGAGACCAACGGGGATGTCTCATTATCTTGAACCTTATCTGCATTACTTCCTTTACCATTGGATAACGCGGTACTGTTCTCCAATATTTTGTCTGCATTCTAAAAGAGAAAAAAGCAGACACATCACATGTTTACCATGTTGTATATGAAACTCATTTTGGTAAATGAGTTCAGTAGTAAAGTGGATAGGATAACATCATGAAACAAACATATATCTATGTGCCATGGTCACTTTATGGTCTATATCATTCTAGTTTTTGTTGCCAAATCAAGATAGAGACACAGTTCAAATAATATTTGTTCAAGACAAAGCAGAATAGACAGAATATAAGTGTGGGTAACTATAGAGCAATAACAACACTTGTAATGTGCATGACATGAGAACATAACTGTTTATTCAATTGAAACTGAAATCAACATAGAGCAGGTTACAACAGCAAACCAGTTAAAGAAACAGGTTTAAAACATACCTGTTGCGCCATTGGAGTTTCAATTCCATCCTTCAAATTTGAAAATAGTTGGTATGAGTAAATACAGTAATGCAAGAGCAAAGGAGTATGAACCATAGCTACAGAACCTGACCTGAGAACAAATCTTCTTCTCCTTTAAGCGTTGAGTTGGGATTCGGAGTGGTGGTCCTCGTGCTTTGGGCACTGCAGTTCCCTTACTAACCGCTCGTGTTTGGGTGCTCTATGGTAGAGACGGTGCTGTGTCAACTAGAACTGGGTTACTATCTGCCAGGGTTGGGGTTAGAAGGGGTGTAGCTGGTTCTCTGTCCAACTGGGTAGGGGTACAATCTGCGAGAGTCTGGGTTATGTGTGGTGGATCTGGTCCTTGGGCAAGTACAACCGTGGTTCTATCTGCATCAACTGGTAGCACTATCTTTTCTGAAGACCGTGTTGTTACTCCCTTAGATATTGCCATCACGCTCTCCAATTCAAATGGCTGATAAACAAGAAAAGTAATTGAAAGTATAGACATTGTATGATAGACAGGTGCAATGGATAGTGGGGAATAAAAGAGGGCATGAAATAATTTATATTTATGTTGTCTAACCAAACAGGATAGCATTACACAATTTCACATATATGATGGCTAACTAAACAAGATAGCATGACACAATTTCACATTATGATGGCTAACTAAAATAGATGGAAAGACATACTTCAAAATATGAGACTATGTAAACAGGATGACATGACATAACTATATAATGTGTTTATTAAATAGGTTGGCATGCCATAATTCACATACATTCATGGATAGAATGCCATAATTCTAAATATGATGACTGTAAACACTAAATAGGATGAGATGATATAACTATATGATGTCTTTACTAAATGGGTTGCCATGCCATAATTCAGATAGATGATGTGTATGTACTATGTAAACATGATGGCATGATATAATTCAAATATATGATTTATATAGTAAGCAAGTAAGCAGATGGCAATCTATATATGATGTAAAAACTAAGCAATGCAAGACAACATGCATGACATGGGTAATATAACCCTGCCAAGTTTGAGCATAGACATCAGGGGGGAAATAGGATTGGTCATCAGTCTCTGAATCCTCCTCTGAGGAGCTCTCTGTAGCCAGCAAGATGTCTGCTTCAACAGGTAGCATTGTATGCTCTGAATACCTTGTTTTCACTCCAGATACATCCATCACCGCTTCAAATGGCTGATGCACAGGAAGAGTAGTTGAATATACAAACGTTGTCAACAAATGGAACACGTAATACAAAAAATGATAGCATGATATAATTCACATACATGATGATTGGCTAAACAGCATGGCATTGCATAATTCACATATATAATGCCTTTGCAACAAGATAGCATTGTATAATTCACATATACAATGTCTTGCAACAAAATGGCAATGCATAATTCACATATATGGTAATTAGACACTGAACAGGTGGCATTCACACAAAGCATGTCTAAACTAATCAAATGGCATAGCAATGCGAAACACCATACGCACGATGAGCAACATAACTCTGCCAAGTTAGAGCATACACCTCGGGGGGGGGGAATAGGACTGGTCATCTATCTCTGAATCCTCCTCTGAGGAGCTATCCATAACGAGCGAGATATGCGCTTCGTCAGATAGCATAATCTGCTCAGAAGACCTTGTTTTCACTCCAGAATTTGCCATCACCGTGTCAAATGGCTGATGCACACAAAGAACAGTTGAATGTACTAACATTGTTGACGAATGTAATATGTAACGAAAAAAAGGATGGCCTGATATAATTTACATATAAGATGGCTGGCTAAGCAGGATGGTATTGCAAAATTCACATATATGATGCCTGGCTAAACAAGGTGGCGTTGCATAATTCACATAAACGATGAATAAACTAAACAGATGGCATTCGCACAAAGGATGTCTAAACTAAGCAGATGACATATTTGATGTATAAAGTAAGCAATGCAAGACACCATATGCATGATATAACAAACATCAGCATGCCAAGTTAGAGCGAAGACCTCAGGGGGTAAATAGGAGTTATCTTCTCCTTCTGAATCCCCCTCAAAACAGATATCTTCCTCTCGATTACAATCCGAAATGCGTGGAGGGGGGCTGCCTTTGCGCCTACCATGGAGCCACGTCTGCATGAAATTATATTGCCACGCAAGGCTCGTCTCTTTTGCTCTACATGTTCAGTTCCATTGTTTACAATAACTATTATGCATAGGAATAAAACATAGTGAGATTATGTAAGGAGTGCATGCAGAAATCTAGAGTGAAGGTAGCAACCTGTGGATAGACCCAAAACTAATAATAGCAGGCAGATAATGGCTTCAGTTAATAAATACAGATAATGGCTTCTTTACTATTTGTTTCCCACCCAACATGAAACTCATAGTAGACAATGGAGATTAACCAGATAGTAGATAGATACTATTGATAGCGGCCCCGATATGTACCCCACAACCATTTAAAAACTCAAGTTTGACAATTAGTTTGGAGCCGACTCAGAGTCTAATCAGTGAATAGGATGATAATGTAGCATGTAATATTAAGCGATGCATAACGTAAGCAAACATGAAAGAGTGCAACCTCTCTTGCGGACCCATGTAGTCCTCGAGGTCATCTGCTCGGTTGATGATGGTAACGCAGTTTTCATGGCTGCCAGCGGCGGGTAAGAAGATCTGAGGCGGCGAAAGACAGTTTGGAGGCCGGATCCCTGCTGTGCTGGACCCTTCTCTCGTTGGAGCAACTAAGCTGGGGTGGACGACGGCGCAGCAGGAGCGGGACAAACCATGCAAGGTTTTCTTTGACAACTATTTTTAAGAGAAGTAATTCTGTAAGGGCTCGTTTGAATTGGAGGATTCCAACAATGCAGGGATAGGAAATAGACAGGAATAGGATAGGAATGCACGTGCAAAACAGAGAATTTAAAAACACATGATTTTTGCCAAATTGGGTGTTTGATTCATAACAATTGGAAGATCACAGGATGCAAAGAAGCATGGTGAGATTAAGTCAAACCACAAGAAAATGTACGGTTATAATGCTATTATGCTACTATCTCTTAGTCTTGTGCTTCATGAATAGGAATTTGAAAAGGAGGACAAGTGAAAATTAAAATTCCTACGTTTTTTCTTTCAAGGAGACACTAAAGGAACAAATTCGTGTGCTCAGTGGACAATATATATAACATGTAGAGTAAAAAAGAGATGCAACAAGTGTACAACCTCTTTGGCGAAGCCATGTCGATCTCAGCGTGATTGGGTTGGCCGGTGAGGATGCTCCGGCTGACTTTGCTGTCGGAGGAGGGGAAGAAGATCTTAGGCGTCTGGAGATGGAGCCCGAGGTACTGCTTTGCTGTGATGGAGGGTTTCGTCGTTGGAGCAGCTCCGGTGAGTTGTACGACGCCGAGGCTGAAGCAGGACAAGAGAGAAAACGAACAATGTTAACCTGAGTGAAATTCTAATAGCATCTCCAATACATGACGTAAAATACATAACCACAAAGTGCTAGATGTAAAATACATCAGCCGCTCATCTCTGAACTTAACTCTCGAAACTAAACTTAACTATCGAAACTGAACCTAACTGTCGAAACTGAATTTTGCTGTCAAAACTGAATTTTGCTATCGAAACTGAACGCACTAGCAAGGTGAGGCTACACGTCGGTCGACTGACTTTTTCATCTTTGGTCAGTCGATTTTGCAGTCGTTGGATACGAAATCAAGGGCCTGCGGTTCATCTTCAACCTCCACCCCCCTGAGCTGCCAGCCACCACCGGCCAAACAGCAGCCCCCCGCCGCCCGCGGCCGGCGGTGCGCCGCCCCTCCCGCCCCACAAACACTCCCCACCGCGGGTCCGCCGCAGCCCCGGCCATCCCTTGAGGCCATCCCCCCCACGCCGAGCTTTTTCTCCGGCGATCCCCACGCCACCGCCCCGCCAACACCCCGCCACCGCCGACGACCACCGCCCCCATCCTGAACCCTAAGATAGATAGTGGGGTACCTCTCCGGCGAGCCCCCCTCCCCGCTGCGGCTGGTTCTTCCTTCACCCCAGCGAGCCCACCCCTTGAAAATCGATTGACCCAAAAGTCGATTCAGTCGACTGAATTGTAGCCAAATCGGAGCAGCATCGCAAGCAATAGCAAGAGCGAGAGCAGCAGCGCGAGCAAGAGCAGACCAGGCAGGGGACCGAGAGCAAGAGCAGAGCAGCAGCGCGAGCGAGAGCTAAAGCAGCAGCAGCTCCTACCGATGTGGACGTCGCCGCCGAGGGAGCGACGCCATGGAAGAAGTGGCCGGCGACGCCGCCGTGGATGGAGCCGCGTCATGTCGGCTCGGGACCGAGCACCGGCAACACCGTGAGATCGAATCAAGAAGAAAATGCGGCGATTAGTGTACAACCTCTTTGGTGGCGCCGATTAGGCCGCAACTTCATCCGAGGAAACGGTGATGATGATGATCTTCCGGTGGTGCAGGTGAAGACGGTGGTGTGGGAATGGAGGTGGCGCGAAAGACGAGGGGAATGTCGGGGCAGCTCCTTGGAGGTGGAGGACGGGGTGGCTGAACCCGCGGGACAATGAGATCGACGACGAATCCTCATCCGGTACGGTGGATGGGGGACGATGAGGTGTTGCTGTGGACGACGTCGTCAGGGAAGAGGCTCCGGCTGGGTGGCGGACGGAGCAGGGTGTGGGGTTTCGTCGCGTGTTTTGGCGGCCTCGGTGTATGAATGGGTGGGCGGATGGGATGGCAGTGGGGAACCATGGCTTAGAGACGCGCTTGTCCAAAATGTGGGGTAAGTTACGAAAGTACCCCCCCCCCACCGATTTGAGGCGGTTCTTTCGGTTCAGGGGTACCACGGGCATTTCGCGTGTCGGGATTTCACAGGAGGTGGGAGTTTTCGTGCGCGTTGTAATTTCGGAATAGCAAGGCGCGGGTTGAGATGGATGGAGTTGTCGGAGCACAACGAGACAAAGATATATCTTAAATATTTCGGGCTAACAAGGCGCGGGTTGAAATTTCCGGACAAGCCTAACGTGTACTGTACCAAATCAATGTGCACTACAAATGTCATTCAAAACTTTGAATTCATGTTATGTTCAATTAAAAATTTTCTTTGCGTGTATAATGCATGCAACCTACTACTCAAATGAACGTTTTAGTGCATTCCAAACGTATATACTACCGCTTCAATATGAACTAAATTTGAATAAGATCTACAGTAATAATTGTTGTGAAGTCAAAGCATTTGAATTCGTTTCTCTATTTTAATAAGATCTACAATCATCATTATTGTCAAGTTAAACCATCGTTTGTGTATTATCTTCACAGCACACCACATGATCAGTATCGAGTTACATATGAACTATGTGTACTATATGAACTCGAACTAGATTTTTTGAATCCACTTTATTTTGATTTCAAATCACATTACATTTCTAGCT
>NC_041387.1:528281307-528314041 GCF_002162155.2 Triticum dicoccoides | reverse complement strand
CAAGCGCTCTAGTCATGTCTCCCTGCCACACAAACTTGACATGTGCCCTCTAACGTTCCGGTAGGCCAGTCGCCCTATATCTTTGACTTACACACACACACAATTTCGATGGCTCTCTTCATCGATCTCGCACCCACCCGTACTTGATCCTCTCTTCGACTCTATTGATAGCTATGACCCCTCCCTCTCTTCTCGTAGATTGCCCGACCCTCTATATATGATATGGATAGGCCTCCATTTCACACACATTGCATGAAAAATTTTGTTTGAGATGTCATTGACACATATTCCCACAAATAATTCACGAAATCAACCCCCCACCCCACCCCCACGCCCCACCACAAAACAAAAAACACTCACGAACGCGGTTTGTATCTCTCACACACACCCACGTAGGTGGGGGACGTGCACGAAGAGAAGAGGTGCATGCACGGCGCACATACTCCCGTCTCTTTCCCAACCATACCCGCGCGGGTACACGGTGGAGCTCATTTCTGTATGAAAAAGGCAGCCCACGTGGTAATTTGGCACATGTACTGGTTGTCCACTTGGTGGAGGGAGGATCGTCTACCACGGGTGAACAAACAAATTGCGACTTGACGCGTTATGTTAAATTTAAAAAAGAGGTAAACCATGTGGGGCCTACCTTAGAGGCAAGGCTCTATACACTGGAGTACTTTTGATGTGTCCTGTCAACTCGCAGAACGAGGAGAAGCTTGTTTAGTACACCGTCTCCCCCGCCCATGGGCGCGGTGGCTCACAGGATGAGGTGAAGCTTGCTCCTCCCTCGCCCATGCGCGCGGTGGCTCGCAGGATGAGGAGAAAAATTTACTACTCCCTCCGTTTACTCCTCGTCCCTACTACCTTGGTTATAGAGATTATATCATATTGTTTGGAATACATATGTCCTTTAGTAGATTTCAATATGAACTACTAGTCATACTCCAAACACTAATATATATAGACGCATTTTAGAGTGTACATTCACTCATTTTGCTCCGTATGTAGTAGCACTCTCCCTCGCCCACGTGGTGGACGTGCAGCAATTCATTCGGTCTCATATAGCAAGAACGATATATACTGCACTACCATTATTGCTCGACTTCCCGAAGAGGCGAAGAGCCAATCGCAAGGTTAATATTTTGGAGATGCCAAGCGCAAGGTTATAGGAGAACGAGTAGTAGGTGCCGCGTCATTTATAAATAATTTTTTTTCTTCAGTGGCACGTACGCAATATGATAGGTTCATATGGAGAGAAAAGGAAACCGCTCCACTATATACATAGTCAGGACGGGCCAGCCTACACGGTTGCTTGCTGGGGTTGCTCTCTTCACACTCTCTCGCACAAAACGACTGTGGCCACATCTCTAACATCCCAGCGGATCACGTTCGCTTGGGGAAGGGGTGGATGCTTAGTGTAGATGAGGTGGCCGTCACCGACGGCGAAAACCCACTGTCGACATGTCCCGATCAGGGGTCCCCGCCATTCTCTCTCACAAAGCCGGTGAGTTTGCCTTCGTCCCTTGCTCACTACCGCGACGTGGGCAGTTGCTACCTCCCGCCGCCCTCCTCAAGGTTGAGCTACGTCCCTCAGGTACAACTCCCTTTACAGCCGGCTTGCACCACTGCTCTAGCTGCCCACATCACTCCCTGTGGATATTTCTCTACTTCTTTGCCCCGCACATACCTGATACATCTACTGGCTTCTACGTACTGTATTTGTGATGAGTTTATGTCTCATCAACTAATCCTAGTAATCTTATTCTAATCACGCTTCTTCAATTTCTTTGCCACGGGGATGCTCATCTCGATTTTGGTGAAACTGCACAAAATGATCTGATGGTCAAAAGGTTGCAAACTTCATTTATTAGGAAGCTCAAACATTGCCAGCAAATTGAAGCCTGGTCAGGGTTCACAGTTCAAGGGCTAGGGACTGCATGGATCGTTTTTTTCTTTAGCTGCCTCTGTTCCAAAATAAGTGTCAACTTTAGTAGTAGTACAACTTTGTACTAAAGTTTGCACAAAGTTGAGACACTTATTTTGGAACGGAGGGAGTACATATTTGCTATGATTTGTCAATCATTGAGATGCAATAGCATGCATGTTAGTCTCCTTTGTATTTGATGAAATGTTGCAACGGGCAACCTTGGACGCAAGATGCATGTAACAGGAGCTGGAAGCTTCATAGCATTGTACAAATTTATCTCGCTGATAAATTACAGTACGTACTAGTACTATACTAGTACTTCCTCCGTTCCTAAATATAAGTCTTTGTAGAGATTTCACCATTAACCACATGCGGATGTATATAGATGCATTTTTAAGTGTAGATTCATTCATTTTGTTCCGTATGTAGTTCACCTAGTGGAATCTCTACAAAGACTTATCTACTAGTAATAGCTAGCCCCCACTACTAGGAATTCTCTATCCTCTCCTTGAGCCACATCATCAAAATTGACGTAGCCGTTAGATGAAGTAAATCAGTCATAATAGCCGTCTGATCTAGACGTTGAGAGGCTCCATACTAAGCCACATGCAAGCATGCAGAAATACCGTGGCACATGCATGTGAGTGGGTTTTAAATCACATCAACATGTCTGCATGCAAGCATGCCCTGATAGCATGCATGTAAGTGAGTTTTTAAGTCCCATTAACATGTCAAAAAGAAAAATATAATCCCATTATGCAGTAGGAGTTGGCTGATCTTTTTTCCTTACGTGGGATGATCTAAATGATGATGGGAGTTTATTTAGTTTGGCTACCACATTTGTCATGCGGTTATAGATTTTTTTTTAGTTCTATGAAATCGATAATTTTGCGCAGAGAGATATACTGCTGTTCCGAGGCAATGAGCGAGGACTCATCTAGTAATATTTAGGAACGGAGGGAGTACTATGTAAAGAGTTAGGTGTCGCACGGTGATAGTGTGAGGTGGGCCATGTAATCACCGAGCCTGCGTGTTTTCACTGCTCTTGCACTTCTCCACTGTAAGAATGGAGAAAATTGTAATCTACTAGTACCTCCTTTCGCCGAAAGCGTGGGACATCCAGCAGTCCTACCACCTCAGTAATAAAGACCAATGAGCCGTCAAATCACATAGACCCAGCAGTAAGTTGGACGGACGAAGCAACCATCACTCTTGCGCCAGTGAGAGGTCGCGTCTGCTCTGCCCGGGCATGAATGCGGCACCGATTCTTTGGAGCGGCACTAACCATATCGGGAGGGAAGCGCGCGCGGGCGATGGAGGGGCTTTCGGTGGGCCAGGCTGGTCAGGAGCGGGCATGGCAGCTGTCCGCATGTCCCTACCGGACATGCCCGGAAATGAGAGGATGCACCGACTCTCGCGGCTAAAATCGTACACTACACACCATATCTCTATAGGAGTAGGTCGATCTGTCACACTCTCTAACACACACATGTTGTTAAACACACACACGCACACACACGCACCTTGGTCCCGTTGCACCTTCTAACGTGACTTATTACACCTAGACGGAGGGGGTAGTAAGTATAGGAGATACGGTGGCACACTGACTTAAGTCGAATACAGGTGCCCAAAATTTGTGTGCATGTTATAATAAGGATTCACTTAAAATAGTATGTGGGCGAACAGAGGGATCAATTGGACAGTGTTCCCGAGCAGTAGCGAGATTTGTGAGGTAGTAAGATACACCGCTGGTGCTTTTAATTTTTCTTATTAATTTGTTTGTTTCACCCACTGACTGGTGGGACCCAACGTACTATGTGGAGAGAGGTAAGGTGACTAAGGCTGCGTTATTTCTGCACCACTGTGGATAGTCTTACCACCAAAGCCACATGACACGATTATGATTGAAATCCTAATGACTCCCACACACACACACACACAAAACACGGCATGCCTGTCACACGAATGCAGGAATGTATAAAAGGTTATTTTCCTCTCGTTGAACATAACGGGAGGGTTGTGTAGCTGGTTAGCCTGTTCGCTCATCAAACTTGAGGTCTCGGGTTCGATAACTACACTTGAGCATAATTTTTGCCAGGAGGATTCTTTGACTGGTCAAAATGTTTTCTAGGGTTTGCATGCTTCACACTCTCTCTCCAGTATATATATACACGCTGGAGCCTCAGCGCTTGTAGTTGCTCTCTTCACACTCTCTCGCCCTCTCCCGCTGGAGCCTCAGCGCTTGTAGTTGCTCTCTTCACACTCTCTCGCCCTCTCCCGCTGGAGCCTCAGCGCTTGTAGTTGCTCTCTTCACACTCTCTCGCCCTCTCCAGATCTAAACAAGACTTTGTTGGCCTCCCTCTCCCCTCATTGCTGCTCAAAGAGCCGGCAAGATCCGTCCACCGGGAAGGGAAGGAGGCTTAACACTGTTGCCGTCGGCGAGGGAGGGAATCCACTACCGGCACTGCTGTTCACTTTCCACCCAGCGGCGGTGCGGGAGGGCCTCCGACCCCTTGTTCTTCGTCGTCGTCCCGTCGCCCACCGAACCACGCCCCAAGAACCTTAAGGTATATTTTACTTACTCCACATGCATTGCTCTAGCTGCATGTATACCATGAATCTAGGACGTTGTTCAAAGAGGAAAGGAGTGGGGGAAAGTAGTGGGAAAAGTTGTATATAGCATGAATCTAGGACGTGGTTCAAAGAGGAAATGAAGGGGGAAAGTTGTATAGCATGAATCTAGGACGTGGTTAAAAGAGGAAAGGAATGGGGGAAAGTAGTGGGGAAAGTTGTATCGCATAAATCTAGGACGTGGTTCAAAGAGGAAAGGAAGGGGCGAAAGTACTAGTTCAAAAAGGAAAGGAAGGGACAAGGCTGTAGAGTTTGAGCAGGACTAGATTTGTTGTGCTCACATAAGGAAAGGTGTCTAAAGATAAAAAAAAATTGGGACCAACACAAATATGCTCCTTGGTTGTTTGTTCTTTGTTGCAACAGACTGTGCATGACCACAGTACATCGGTAGATGCACATGGTGCTGGTGCGTCCACTGTCCCGTGCAACTCAATAGCTATTGTTAATCTATGGCCCTGTTTGGTTAAAAGCTCCCTAGTCCCTACCTACTTGGTTCCAGGGACTAAATATGGACTAGAGGTTATTAAATGACATGATAAAAGACCATGTTACCCCTAGTAATGAACTAATAGAAACAAGGTGCGATGCATTGCAGGGGCAACTGTTGGAAAAAGTCCCAAAAAGACTCCCTCGGGGTCTTCTTTCTTTAGTCCCAAATGCCCACTTTTAGTCCCGAAAAGTCCCTCCTGTTTGGTTTAGATGTGACTGACACGGAGTTTTTTTAGTCCCTACACCAAAATGTCCCTGTAAACAAACACCCTCTAATAATGCCGCTGGAAATTTGATGCAATGTCACAGTTAAAAGCAAATTACATGTTTAACGAATTTTATTGTTAATATAATCTCTATGTTAATATTAATCAATGCCACCGTTTGAGAAATGCTATTGTCTTGCTTTCTTTCCCATTAGATAAGGTAGATGCTTCTTTTTGTTGGCTTCTGTGTCATCCACCGTTATTAACCACTAATTGTTTCCTTTGCACCTCTGTGTAAACAGGGTTATCTACTTCACCTCGTTGCCATTGTGACCTGTTGTTGCACTGCAGAAAACACTTTTGTTTTAAGAGTGTTTTGTGCAGTTCAACCAAAATGTCACACCGACAACGTTGCTTGATTGCTTGATCTTAGTGGAACTGCACAAGAGGAGATCTTACTTCCTATCCGTTAAGGAGAATTTGGTTCAGATCTTCTTCTTGTGAGTTGTTAGAATTCCGCATCATGAGAGGTTAGTACTATCCTTCTTTCACATGATTCTGCAGTGTGCTTTCATATGTTGTGCTACTTGTACGATAATGTTGCTTGATTTTAGTGAACTGCACAAAGGGAGACAAGACTTCCAATTTGTATGTGCACCGTAATATCCCATTGAGGTAAGATAAGGATATTTCACAACTGCTGGCCTGTATTTTGCCACTTTCATCAGAAAATTAAGTTTAGTACTATACTTGTGCTCCCTAATTGACATGCCAAATCTTACATTGAAGGCGAAGCTTGTCTGTTATTGAACCAAGTGATGAAGGGGAAGAATAAGCAGAAGAAAAACAAAAATCAACTCCCGGTGCTATAATGAAGCACTGGAACTGTGATGACACAAGTAATGATATATTTTTGCATCTTAATTTATTGCTATGGCTGGAACGAGCAATTGTTTTGCCACTGATTTGATGCCATACGTAATTATCTCTACTTGTGCAAACAGGGATCTTCTTTGAAGATACCATATATTTTAGTGGACTTCACAAGAAGATGTTGGAAACATTAAACTAATTGAGGAGTATATAGTAAGCATGGCCACCCCCGTAGGTAGCAACAGATGGTTCCCGAGAAGTGCTTCATCTGTATGCTCTACACAATCAGCCTCCTGACAAATGTTGGTACTCACCCACTGATTTCATGCATATGATTGAGCTTTGTCATCTCTATTGTGTCGCGCTACTGTTTAGATAATGTCATGAAAAAGTGGTATTGTCCTTGAGAAGTGCTTTATCTGTGCTGTTTTAAATATTTCCTTTCCTTTTTTTCGAGCAAACAGGGATCATCTTCCTCTGAAGAATAATATGGAGTACGTGAAGTGACTAGTTCCGATTATGCCAGGATGAAGAAGCCATGTCTATCTTCTCATCAGAAGGAGCAGTTGAAGGATGGTTACATTACTCCCCACAAGACCAAACTAACTTCATCTCAGAAGGACTAACAAATCTCCATTTTTGCTGTGATGCGCGAGTACAATGTTGTTCTAGGATTCTTTCTGGTGAGTTCCATTTTTCTAAAAGTGTGCTCTACATGGACCATGTATGTGCCTGTTGAAATTGTCAATTCATAGTACAATTTGCTTTATACTAATCACTTTTTTGTATTTGTGCAAACAGGGGTGCTCAGCTTGATTTCAACGGGAACTACACAAAATGTTCATGAATACATCGAATCATTCATTTCCACCACAAGAAAGGAGGTTCCCATAGTTCAAGGCGTTGCAACATATAAGGGCAAAATCATACAAGTTACGCGCGAATTTGGTTGATTTTGGTGGAACTCCACAAAAAGAACAGCTGGTTTATTTAGCACGAGCTGCCATGTCAATGTCCGAACTGATGGCAAACCCTGCCCATTCCACAATTGTAGGCATTTGATATTTTGGAATGGAACAACGTTGTCAAATTTTGCTCATTGATTTTAGCAAGATATGCGTTTGATATTTTCGAATGGGATGCCCTTTGCTGTCAGCAGCGGCGATCAATTTTTTCTTTATTCTTTAGTTGTGAAGTAAGTCGCTGAGATGCATAATCATCGATTGTTTTGAATGTTCTCTATGAATTGCCAGGCCTGTGTGTTTGATTGCAATGTACAAAAACACTAAAAAGCTGCTCAAACTCTTTGTACTCCTTCTGTTACTTTTTACTTTGCACATTGTGAAAGTGCATACTTTTTTGTATAAGATTGGTCAAAGTAGAGATACTTTGACTGCAGACAAAACTTGTATGCAGACTAGAAAGGACCGGAGGGAGTACATGTGAAACTGCTGCAAACGTGGTGATCACCCTGGGAATAATGCTAGTACGTATTGTTTTGCATGTTCATCCAATGCCAGTGATACAGGAATTTGAACTGATCCAAATAAATTCATTCATACACGGTCGGATTTCATAAACATGCCGGATTTCATTACATTTCATACATTCTTCAACTAAAAAGGGGTGTTTGTGGCCGCATGCATCTCCCAGATGCAGAGGCTGGGGGTCATCCTCCTTTTCAGAAAAAAACTAAAAAGGGGTGCGTTGGAGGTATAATTAATTAACCGAAGCTACCCACCTGTGTCCAGCTGAGCCGAACAGAAGCTTCAGTGACTTAACTGCAGGTGCAGTTGCGTAACGGACATGTGGCCTGTTGGGCCCACGTGTCAGTCAGCCAACTGCACCAGCAGTTAAGTAGAAGCAGCGTTCTTCTCCAGCGCAGCTCTCCTACTCCACGTCGCCGCCAAGAAGCTAACCGGCCGTCAATGGTCAACCCGCCTAGCTTGGCTTCAACCGGAGGGTAGCAGCGGTGGCCTTACTTGGACCCGAGCGGCGGCGACCTACCATGTTCTACTCTTCCTCATTTTCTGTTGGGGATATTACCACTGGGCGTGAACCGGCCTACTTGGGCCGGGTTAACTTCATTAGTAGTATAAGAAGATGAAGGCCCAAGGCCTGTAGTCGGTTTAGAACCTATAGCCGTAAACCGGCCTAATGTATAACTTGTATTGTAAGTTAGGAATAGAGAGATACCAACCGGGATACGAGTATGAACCGGTTGGGACTCTATGGACCGACGGGCGTCACCCGTGTATATAAGGGGACGACCCGGCGGCGGTTCAAGACAGACAACTACAACTCGAGCCTAGGCGAAGCTTGTTTGCTCCCTAGCCATCGAGACCACATCAATTCCATCACAACTAGATGTAGGCTTTTACCTTCATCGAAGGGGCCAAACAAGTATAAACCCTCGTGTCTTTGTGTCCGCTTTAACCCCTTCGAGTTAACCCGTAGCGATGGCTCCACGACTAAGTCCTTTCACTAGGACATCTGCCGTGACAAATCCATGACAGTTGGCGCCCACCGTGGGGCTATCGCATGATGGTTTGACGATCTTGGAGGGCAAGCTCAAAGGACTCGAAGGCTATGCTGTGGGCCGGATGACCAAGAGTCGTCGTGGCAAGATCTACATCGACGACGCAGGATGGGGTCCCGAGGCCGATTCGATCGAGTACAGGTACCGGGTCCCCTTTGGTGGCATACACGTTTTCATCGGCAAGATCGGTGAGCCTGGGCCTGAGCCGAACATCTGCACCGACCTTGTCGAGACGGCTCAGCGTGTGAAATCTACCCAGGCTAAACCGGTCGTGAAGCATGCCTTCGTTGGAGTCATCCACGGAGGAGAGCGTGAGGACGAGTCAGAACACGGTAGCGAGACCGTCGTCTATTCCGGCGACAAGTCCTCGATCGGAGAGACCGAATCGCTATACCAGTTGCAAGACGACCAGGTTAGGGGCTGTTCCGATGGCGACAGTATTCCGGACCCCAGGTCAGATCAATCGGGTTGGAATATTCATGGCCGGCACACAGGCGGCGAATCACTCTTCGACCGCCGCAGCAATGCTCTCCGGATCAGCAGCGACAGCGGCAGCAGGGGCAGGAGGCCTTGTGCGCCCGCCGGTTCAAGTTCTGTCTGATCTGTTTGATGCACTAGCCGCGCTTATGGCAGAGGCCAATCCGGCAGATCAGGAGGCCCATGTTGCAGAGATTGCAAAGGTGAGAGAGCAGATTGTACAAGCCAAAGCAGATCTAGCAACAGAAAAGAACAGGATGGCCGCAGAGCGGGCCGCTTTGGACGCCCAGGCCTATAAGCTCATGCTTGACCAGAACGCATCACAGGAGGTCTTGAAGCAGAAGCACAGATCACGCCTGCCGTTAGGGTTTGACCCTCGAAATATCTTTCACACTCCGGGAGCCGGACCCAGTAATCCGCCACAGTACCTGGAGGCAAACCGGATCGAGGCACCAGGGCCAGGGGCGACGGCCCAACCCCGCCTGATGGAACCTCCTCAACAGAACATTGTGATTCCTCCGCCGGTTCAGACACCTCCGGGTCATTATCCTAATCCTATGGACAATCTTGTTGCAGCTGCTGTGCTATTAGAGGCTATCCCGGTCGAAGGGGATTCTCCGCAAGCGATAGAGACGCGCCGGGTTAAGGAACTTCTCCGGACCGCGCTGATTCAACAGGAGGCATATTCATACAGCCGCGATCGGATACACTCCACACCTCGTCCAAGCCGGAGCTATAGCAAGTGCATGGATGAACCAGCCATATCGAGCAATGCGCGAGGCCGTGAAGCGGCCCGTGGCAATAACCCGGTAGGTGGTGTTCGCGATGCTCAGGATGTGGTGGACCGGGCCCGGGCACGAAGGGAGGCTGAGTTAGCAGCATAGAACGAGGCGGGTCAGCTTACACCGGTTCGTCCTACCACCTCTGCCGGGCCGGGGGTCGCATCCGCTTTGGGAGTGCCTTGTTTAGTCCCCGCTTTATGCAATGTACGCCTACCCAAGGATTTTAAGGGTCCGCAAGGTGCCGAATTACACCGCTGATTTGTCTCCGGAAGCGTGGGTAGAGAGTTATGAGATGGCCATGGAGATGCTAGATGTGGATGAAACCGCGTGTGCAAATTACTTCACCATGATGCTTGAAGGCACGGCCCGTACTTGGTTGAAAAGCCTGCCACCTAATTCTATCAGCTCATGGGCCCAGTTGCGGGCCCGGTTTATCCAGAATTTCAAAGATACGTGTAAGCAGCCCAAGTCCATAGTAGACCTGGCGGCTTGTGTTCAGGAGGACGGAGAATCAACAACCCATTGGGAACGCCGCGTTTCAGAGGTCTTGCACTCGTCTGACAGGATCAATGCTGATTCTGCGATCTTAACCCTGGAGGGCAACTGCCGGCTTAAGCCTTTAAAATTGAAATTAGGGCGCATGAAGCGGTTATGTAATGACATGGGAACTCTCATGGCCGCTTTAGTGAAGTATGCTGATTCAGTACCAAGGATCCCGAGACTGACGATGATGAAGTAGGGAAGGGAAAGAAGAATAGCAACTCCAAGGGGCAACAGTACAAACCGGCGGGTCATGGAAATGGAGGCAAGCGCAAGGCGGATGGCAGCATGGACTTTGTGGCTAACACTAACGCACAGGACAGGGGTCAGCGGCGCAGAGGTAAAGCAGCAAATCGTAATGGGCTCCAAATCCTAACGCGGATCGTTTGAATTATTTGTTGAATCGGCCTTGCCCAAAGCACGGGACGAAGGAGGTGCCGGCTAACCACCTTTGGAAGGATTGTTATATTATGCAGGAGTTTAAAAACTCTAATGCCTTCCGGTATGACCGCGGGTCAGGTGGCGGTTCAGGATCCGGTTTCCATGGGCCGGGTCACGATGGAGCTTCCGGTTCAGGTCTCAATCAGGGCGGTCACAAAAACCAGAATAGTCAGAACGGTCAACAGTAGCAGCAGCAGTTGGGTTATCAGAGCCAGCCGAAATAGTTGAACAATGGGCAATATCATGTTTTCACAACTAGCTTGGATAAACGCGACCGAAAACTCCACAAGCGAGCAGTGAACTCTGTTGAACCGGCTGTACCACGTTACTTACGCTGGTCGGAGCAGCCTATCGTGTGGAGCAGGGAGGACCACCCACCCCGGGTTGAAAATCCGGGCCAGCTAGCATTAGTGGTAGACCCTCAGGTGGGAGGTTATAAATTCACCAAGGTACTCATGGATGGAGGGAGCAGTATTAACATCCTATACTATGAGACATTCCGCCGCATGGGGCTAACAGACAAAGATCTCAGACCGTCTAATACGGTGTTCCATGGTGTGGTGCCTGGCAAATCAGCATATCCTGTTGGTAAGATAGCCCTGGACGTGGCTTTTGGGGACGAGCATGATTCCCGATCCGAAAAACTAACCTTTGAGGTGGTGAAAATCTGGAGCCCGTATCACGCCTTGTTTGGGCAGCCGGCTTATGCCAAATTCATGGCGCGGCCTTGTTATATCTACTTGCAGCTCAAGATGCCGGGTTACAAGGGGACAATAACAGTTCATGGGAGCCGTAAGGTTGCTTTGGAATGTGAGGAAGGTGATGCGGCTTATGCAGAGTCGATCTGTGCCACGGAAGAGTTGAAATATTATAAGGACAATGTTGATCCGGCGGACATGACCCCTTTGAAGAAGCCAACCACAGAGCATGATTCGGATCTGAAGTTCAAATCGGCAGCTGAGACCAAGCTTGTTGACTTCGTGCCCGGTGAGGGAGTCCTGGACTAGGGGGTGTCCGGACAGCCAGACTATCATCGTCCACCGGACTCCAAGACTACGAAGATACAAGATTGAAGACTCCGTCCCGTGTCCGGATGGGACTTTCCTTGGCGTGGAAGGCAAGCTTGGCAATACGGATATGTAGATCTCCTACCATTGTAACCGACTCTGTGTAACCCTAGCCTCCTCCGGTGTCTATATAAACCGGAGGGCTTTAGTCCGTAGGACAACATACATTACAACAATCATACCATAGGCTAGCTTTAGGGTTTAGCCTCCTTGATCTCGTGGTAGATCCACTCTTGTACTACCCATATCATCAATATTAATCAAGCAGGACGTAGGGTTTTACCTCCATCGAGAGGGCCCGAACCTGGGTAAAACATCGTGTCCCTCGTCTCCTGTTACCATCCGCCTAGACGCACAGTTCGGGACCCCCTACCCGAGATCCGCCGGTTTTGACACTGACATTGGTGCTTTCATTGAGAGTTCCTCTGTGCCGTCACCGATAGGCCCGATGGCATCTTCAACCAACAACGCTGTACAGGATGAGACTTTTCTCCCCGGACAGATCTTCGTGTTCGGCGGCTTCGCACTGCGGGCTAATTCGCTTGGCCATCTGGAGCAGATCGAAAGCTACGCCCCTGGCCGTCAGGTCAGATTCGGAAGTCTAAACTTCACGGCCGATGTCCGCGGAGACTTGATCTTCGACGGACTCGAGCCACAGCCAAGCGCGCCACACTGTGACGATGGGCATGATCTAGCTCTGCCGCCAAACAGTGCCTTAGTGGCCGCACATGAATCCGCTTCGGCCTTTAGTCCGGAGTCGATCGCCCAGATCGAGGATCGGTGGATGGACACCACCTCGGGGGCTTCAACCTCCACGGCGATGGAGCTGAACGCTAATCTTGTCCCCGCGAAACTCGTGATTCCGAGGTGCCGGACTCCTTGCCAGACTCCGAACCTCCCGCGCCCCTACCAATCGATTCAGATTGGGCGCCGGTTATGGAATTCACCGCCGCGGACATCTTCCAACACTCGCCCTTTGGCGACATCCTAAATTCGCTAAAGCATCTCTCGTTATCGGGAGAGTCCTGGCCGGACTATGGCCAGGATGGTTCGGGTACGGACGACGAAGAAATTCATAGCCCACCCACCACCCACTTTGTAGCCACTGTCGACGATCTAACCGACATGCTAGACTATGACTCCGATGACATCGACGCTATGGACGACGATGCCGGAGACGAACAGGAACCAGCGCCTACCGGGCATTGGAAGACCACCTCGTCATACGACATATACATGGTGGACACCCCAAAAGACGGGGACGGCGAAGAAGCAGCGGAGGCAGATTCTTTAAAGAAGCAGCCCAAACGCCAGCGTCAGCGGCGCCGCTCTAAATCCCGCCACAACAAGAATGGAGATTCCGGCACAGGAGATAATAATACCCCAGAGAGTGCCGAAGACAATCCCCTCCAGCAAGACTCAGCGCAGGAGGATGCAGAAGCAAGCCCTCACGAGAGGGCGGCAGACGAAGAGGTTGAGGATCATAACTATATGCCTCCCTCCGAAGACGAAGCAAGCCTCAACGATGACGAATTCGTCGTACCTGAGGATCCCGTCGAACAAGAGCGTTTCAAGCGCAGGCTTATCGCCACAGCAAACAGCCTAAAGAAAAAGCAGCAACAGCTTCAAGCTGATCAGGACCTCCTGGCCGATTGATGGACCGGGGTCCTCGCGGCCGAAGAGTATAAACTCGAACGCCCCTCCAAAAGCTACCCAAGACGCAAGCTGCTCCCCCGAGTAGAGGAGGAAGCATACATACCTCCATCACCAGCGCACGATACGGCTGACCGACCACCCCGTGGTCGTGACAGAGAGGCATCCAGGCCCCCAGCCAAGACCGTACCCCGGAATCGCTCCAAAAGTACGAAGCCAAGAGGGAACGCGCCGGACTTGCGAGATATATTGGAGGACAACGCAAGGCAATCCAGATCCATCTACGGATCACGTGGGCGCCCCACGACCCATGACGAATACCGTCGCGCCGGATACAATAACTCCGGCCGGGCCGAACACAGCAGACAACGCTCTCTCGAGCTGCGTCGTGATATTGCTCAATACAGAGGTGCCGCACACCCGCTATGCTTCACTGACGAAGTAATGGATCATCAAATCCCTGAAGGGTTTAAACCCGTAAACATCGAATCCTACGATGGCACAATAGACCCCGCGGTTTGGATCGAAGATTATCTTCTCCACATCCATATGGCCCGCGGCGACGATCTCCACGCCATCAAGTATCTCCCACTCAAGCTTAAAGGACCAGCCCGGCATTGGCTCAACAGCTTGCCCGCAGAGTCAATTGGGTGTTGGGAAGACCTGGAAGCCGCATTCCTCGATAACTTCCAGGGCACGTACGTGCGACCACCAGACGCCGATGACCTAAGCCACATTATTCAGCAGCCAGACGAATCGGCCAGACAATTATGGACACGGTTCTTGACAAAGAAAAACCAAATCGTCGACTGTCCGGATGCAGAGGCCCTTGCAGCCTTCAAACATAACATCCGGGACGAATGGCTAGCCCGGCACCTAGGGCAGGAAAAGCCGAAATCCATGGCAGCCCTCACATCATTAATGACCCGCTTTTGCGCGGGAGAGGATAGCTGGCTAGCTCGCAGCAACAATCTTTGTAAAAATTCTGGCAGTCCGGATACTAAGACAGCAACGGCAGGTCACGTCGAAACAAAAACAAACGCCGCATTAACGGCGACGATAAGGAGGATACGACAGTCAACGCCGGATTCCGAGGCTCTAAACCCGGTCAACGGAAGAAGCCATTCAAAAGAACCACTCCGGGCCCGTCCAATTTGGACCGAATACTCGACGGCCTATGCCAGATACATGGCACCCCTGAAAAGCCAGCTAATCACACTAACAGAGATTGCTAGGTGTTCAAGCAGGCAGGTAAGTTAATTGCCGAAAACAATGACAAGGGGCTAAACAGCGACGACGAGGAAGAGACCCGACCGCCAAACAATAGAGGACAGAAAGGTTTCCCCCCACAAGTGCGGACGGTGAACATGATTTACGCAACCCATATACCCAAGAGGGAGAGGAAGCACGCACTAAGGGACGTCTATGCGATGGAGCCAGTCGCCCCGAGGTTCAATCCATAGTCCTCTTGTCCGATCACTTTCGATCGAAGGGACCATCCGACCAGCATACGCCATGGTGGATTCGCCGCATTGGTTTTAGACCCAATCGTCGATGGATTTAACCTCACGAGAGTCCTGATGGACGGCAGTAGTAGCCTGAACCTGCTTTATCAGGATACAGTGCGCAAAACGGGCATAAACCCCTCAAGGATTAAACCTACAAAGACAACCTTTAAAGGTGTCATACCAGGTGTGGAAGCCAACTGTACAGGCTCAGTCACACTGGAAGTGGTCTTCGGATCCCCGGACAATTTCCGGAGCGAGGAGTTAATCTTCGACATAGTCCCGTTTCGCAGCGGCTATCACGCTCTGCTCGGACGAACCGCGTTTGCAAAATTCAATGCGGTGCCGCATTATGCATACCTCAAGCTCAAGATGCCAGGCCCTCGTGGAGTCATCACGGTCAACGGGAATACGGAACGCTCCCTCCGAACGGAGGAACATACAGCGGCTCTCACGGCAGAAGTACAGAGCAGCCTTTTAAGGCAATTCTCGAGTCCGGCCGTTAAACGGCCGGATACAGTAAAACGCGCCCGAAGCAATACCAATCAAGACCACGTGGCGCGATCAGAGCACGCGTAGCAATGCGGCCCCAACCCCCGCCCGCGCATGATTACAAGAACAACCCTCCGCGTACATCATTACGCTTTGGAGATACCATGGGCGCAGGGGAAGGGGCACGATCACAATGGACCCAGAGTGCGGCTCGACCACACTAGGGGCTCGCAAGTGTGCCCCTCCTTTTTTTTCACTATTTTCCTTCTTTGTGTACACAGGACTTCGTTAACCAGAGGCCCTGTCTGGCGGTGAACCTGCCGAACTCATGATGCAACAGCCAGGGAAGAAAGAGGGCTGCGACGAACACTCAGGTGGTCTCAATTACGAGCATTAAATTCGATTATATACACCATGTCCGCAGCTCACCCCTGGAGGGGGACATGTTTAATTAGTCCGAACCCCTTGCTTACCGCACTATTTGTATCAGTCCGCACTCATAGCAGACTTTCTTTAATAAATAATGCAGCACCTTTTTGACTGCAATTGCATTACTCTTTATATATATATGTCCATTACATGACATCTTGCATCCGTATATTTTGGTACGGCCTAATACACCAGGGGCTTATGTTCCCCACACTATGGTGTGATAAGTCTGAACACTTTCATAAGTGCGGCACCCCGAACTTATAGCATTATATGAATCGGCTCCGAATCATGTCTTGGGTCAATAGTTGGGTTTGCCCGGCTCCCATGTTTTGGTGCCTTACGTTCCGTTCTGTCGGCTAAGGTGGCACTGGGAGAACCACTGCGATTGCGCCCCGGTTGAGCCGGGCGAGCGCCTCAGTGGAGAAAGCTAAAACTGACCGGCATGATAAGGCGAGAGACTGGTCGCTGTTCGAGAGGTTTTTTCGGGTCCTTAAAGACTCGCGCCGCTTCGAGCGAAGTTCCGGACAATGCCCGACGAAGGCGTGGATAGCGCCCCGGATTCGGCCTTCCGAATACCAGGGGCTTCGCCGAAATTTAAAATTATAGAATTCTATGGCTAAGTGAGAGTGTTCAAGCATTATAAGTCCGGTTGCCTTGTTCGTTGTGTTGAGCGCCTCCCTAGATGGACCCAAAAAAGGGAACAAGAGTGCTCAAGTTTATCCCGAACACCCCAGCACTCGTGGCTTGGGGGCTGAAGCCAACGACTTGCCATCTCTCAGATTTTATAAACGGCCGCACAAAAGGTAATATTTTAAATTAAACAAGCGTTGCTTAATGCGCACATGAACAAAGATTCAGCGCACAGGATAATACATAACGAGTTTACTCAAAGATTACATTTCTGGGGCACTCATCCGCAATATCGTGGGCTCCCTTCAGGACAGTTTTATAATACATTTCGGGCGTGCGATACTCCTTGCCCGGTGGCGGTGGGTCCGTGAGAAGCTTCTCCGCATCCAACCTGCCCCAATGCACCTTTGTGCGGGCGAGGGCCCGACGAGCACCTTCAATACAGGCGGAGCGCTTGATGACCTCCACCCAGGGGCACGCATCCACCAGCCGCCGCACGAGGCCGAAGTAGCTCCCAGGCATGGCCTGTTCATGCCACAGCCGGACTATAAGGCCCTTCATGGCCTCCTCAGCTACCTTGTGGAGTTCGACCAGCTGCTTCAGCTGGTCGCTTGGGGGCACCGGATGGCCGGCCTCAGCGTACTGAGACCAGAAGACCTTCTCCGTCGAGCTCCCCTCCTCGCCACGATAGAATGCGGCGGCATCGGACGCACTACGCAGCAGATCTGCAAACGCCCCTGGAGAGCTCCGAATGCGGGTAAGTGTCAGGTAGTTTAAATTAACATGCCTGCTTTGCATGAAAAATGCCTTACCCGCCGCTATCTTCTTTACATCTTCAACCTCCTGAAGGGCCTTATGGGCCTCGGCCTTGGCGGACTTGGCACTTTCGAGAGCCGAGGCAAGCTCGGACTCTCGAGTCTTGAAGTCACACTCCAAACTCTCATGCTTCTCCATGAGAGCCTGGAGCTCTTGCCGTACTTCCGCCACCCGTGCCTCCTGCTTTTCTCGCTGTGCCTGCTCCGTGGCTGCACTGCATTCGGCCGCGGACATAGCCTCCTTTAGGGCTGCCACCTCGTTCGTGGCCCCTGCAATACCCATATTATCCTTGTTAATTTTATTGCAACCAAAATCCTTTTCTGTAAGGTAACTATTCAAAGTGGTGTTACTCACCTTCTTTGTCCTCGAGCTGCTTCTTGGCATGGCCGAGCTCTTGCTCGGACTGCTCGAGATCCTGCTTCAGCACACTGACCTCCGCAGTCAGTGCGGCAGAGGTCAGCAGCGCAGCCTGCAAACCCATATTGACATATTTTAAGCAACCCTGTGTATATCTTGTTAGATCCTCAGTCCGGCTTTTCTTTCCGAACACCGAACTGAGCATCAGGGGCTACTGTCTATGCGGTATTACATTACATAATTTTAACTTCTTACCTCAAAGCCTGTTAGAAGGCTGCTGCAGGCTTCGGTCAGCCCGCTCTTGGCAAGCTGAACCTTCTGAATCACCGCACTCATGATAGTGTGGTGTTCTTCTTTGATGGAAGTGCCTTTAAGCGCCTCCAACAAGTTATCCGGCGCCTCTGGTTGGACGGAGGCCGCCGGTGTCACGGTCTTGCCCTTCTTTCGAAGGGGCCGCTTGCCGGACTCTGGAACCACTGTAGGTTCCGATGTAGAGTCCGGCGCAAAGTCCGGGAGGCTGCCTGACGGCGCCTCCGGAGCCTCCTCCTGATGGGTCCCTCTCTGGGATCCCACCTCGGCGTCCTCGTCGGCGCGGGGGGTAGAGGCATTTGGAAGTGAATCCACATCCGATGGGGCCAACGACCCGCTCGATGAAGCGGGGAGATCATCATCGGCCGGACTACGGACAGAATGCGGCATTAGAAGGACACTACGCGACACGAAAGAAATTGTATATCAAGGATCCGGATACTTACGATCTTGCCGGACGCCTGGCCCTTGAAGGCCACTCCTCCTCGCCAACGATGGTGTTGGCGAAACTGTCCGGGGGAATAGTTCTCCCCCTCTTGGACCCTTCGGCCTCCCCTATCGGGGAAGCCTTCCTCTTCTTCTCTCCCTCCTCCGGGAGAGAGTCCTCTTCCTCCTCCTCGTCTTCTGGGGAGGAGTCCGCCTCGTCGTCAGACGCCTGATTACGGGAACTCTTTCGAGTCCCCGCAGCCACCTTCTTGCCCTTCTTCTCCGGCACCACGTGCGGTGCCGGAACCAGCAGCCCTGCTAAACGGGCGTTCACTGGGTCTTCTGGCATGGGGGCCGGGCTGATGAGTTGCTTGGCCTTCTCCATCCATTCCTGTCAAAGGAAAAGAAAGAATGAAACACTTCTAGAATCAATTTGATTACCACAAGTGTCCCGTAAAGGGGTTGAATCACTTACCTCGTCAGCCGAATGCTGCGAGCAAAATCCACGATCTTCTGTCGCGGATGCGGGGGCTTCGGCACCCTTAAACAGCACCCTCCAGGCGCCTTCGTATGTCGTATCGAAGAGCCCGCTTAGCGCCTGGTGCTGTTCCGGATTGAACTCCCACAGATTGAATGCCCGTTCTTGGCATGGGAGGATCCGGTGGATGAGCATGACTTGGACCACGTCGACGAGCCTGAGCTTACTGCTCACCAGCTTCTGGATGCAGGCTCGGAGTCCCGTCAGCTCCTTCGGATTGCCCCACAGCAAGCCCTTCTCTTTCCAGGAGGTGAGCTGCGTGGGGACGCCAGATCTAAACTCGGGGGCCGCCGCCCATGTGGGCTTGCGCGGCTCGGTGATGTAGAACCACCCCGATTGCCACCCCTTGACGGAGTCCACGAAGGCCCCTTCGAGCCAAAGGACGTTGGGCAACTTACCCAACATGGCGCCTCCGCACTTCGCTTGCGTGCCCTTCACAACCTTCGGCTTGACGTTGAAGGTCTTGAGCCACAGGCCGAAGTGGGGCCGGATGCAGAGGAAGGCCTCGCACACGATGATAAACGCCGAGATGTTGAGGATGAAGTTCGGCGCCAGATCGTGGAAATCCAGGCCGTAGTAAAACATGAGCCCCCGGACGAATGGGTGGAGTGGAAAGCCCAATCCGCGGAGGAAGTGGGGAAGGAAGACGACCCTCTCATGGGGCCCAGGGGTAGGGATGAGCTGCCCCTCGTCGGGCAGCCGATGCGCGATATCGCCAGAGAGGTATCCGGCACTGCGCAGCTTGATGATGTGCTCCTCCTTAACGGAGGAGGCCAACCATTTGCCTCCCGCTCCGGACATATTCGGAGAAGGTCGAGGCGAGATGCGCGAGCTTGGGCGTTGGAGCTTGAGTGCACAGGAGATGGATAAGAAAAGGAGGAAGAAGGCGTAGGTGAGAAGGTAAATCCTTATCCCTTATATATATAGGCGGACAAAGACTATGCGTCCCCCACCGGCCTGGTAAAACTCGCTTATCTCCCAAGCGCCACCATCAATGGCGCGGTTGGGTTACCCACGTCCGTATTGATGAGAATCCCAGAATAAGGGGAACACGATCTCTGCTTCGACAAGACGTGCCAAGGAAACCGCTTCGCTAAACGTGCTGAGGTGGTATAGTAAAAAACGATTCAAACAAAGGCTTGGTAGCGGTGTGATGTCACGCCGCATAATACGTCAGCAGATTGGACTGGTGTACATTTTATTCTCTCTACGGTGGAATGTGGAATTTATTTTGCAGAGCCGGACACTATCCTGGTGTTCATGATCTTCTCTGGATTATTTAAGGGAGGAACCCGCCTTGCAATGCCGAACATTATGCGCGCCGGACTTATCGTCATTGAAGCCTGGTTCAGGGGCTACTGAGGGAGTCCTGGACTAGGGGGTGTCCGAACAGCCGGACTATCATCGTCCACCGGACTCCAAGACTACGAAGATACAAGATTGAAGACTCCGTCCCGTGTCCGGATGGGACTTTCCTTGGCGTGGAAGGCAAGCTTGGCAATACAGATATGTAGATCTCCTACCACTGTAACCGACTCTGTGTAACCCTAGCCTCCTCCGGTGTCTATATAAACCGGAGGGCTTTAGTCCGTAGGACAACATACATTACAACAATCATACCATAGGCTAGCTTTAGGGTTTAGCCTCCTTGATCTCGTGGTAGATCCACTCTTGTACTACCCATATCATCAATATTAATCAAGCAGGACGTAGGGTTTTACCTCCATCGAGAGGGCCCGAACCTGGGTAAAACATCGTGTCCCTCGTCTCCTGTTACCATCCGCCTAGACGCACAGTTTGGGACCCCCTACCCGAGATCCGCCAGTTTTGACACCGACACCCGGCGATTCATCCAAGCAGTTCACTGTAAGTGCCAACTTGGACCCTAAATAGGAAAGCGCGCTCATCGAGTTCATCCGTGAGAATCGGGACATTTTTGCATGGAAACCTTCTGACATGCTAGGTGTATCGAGGGAACTCACTGAGCAACTCTTAATGTGGATCCTAAGTATAAACCGGTAAAGCAACTTCTCCGCCGGTTTAACGAAGAAAGGCACAAAGCCATTGGAGAGGAAGTGGCCAGGCTCTTAGCAGCTGGTTTTATCATTGAGGTGTTCCATCCAGAGTGGCTTGCTAATCCGGTGCTGGTTCTTAAGAAAAACGGCACTTGGCGTATGTGTGTGGATTACACGGATCTTAACAGGGCTTGTCCAGCAGATCCTTTTGCCCTCCCCTGCATTGACCAGATCATTGATGCCACGGCGGGTTGTGAGCGTTTGAGTTTTTTGGATGCATATTCTGGATATCATCAGATCAAAATGGCGGTTAAGGACCAGGAGAAGACAGCGTTTATTACTCCTTTCGGAGCCTTCTGTTATGTATCTATGCCCTTCGGGCTCAAGAGTGCCCAAGCCAGTTATCAACGGTGTGTACAGAATTGCCTGCATAAACAGATCGGCCGCAATGTGCACGCCTATGTGGATGATATTGTAGTCAAATCAAGGCAGAAGGAGACGCTGGTGGATGATTTGAAGGAAACCTTTGACAACTTGCGAGTTTACAAGATGATGCTTAACCCGGCCAAGTGTGTCTTTGGTGTTCCGGCAGGAAAGTTACTGGGTTTTCTTGTGTCCAACAGAGGAATTGAGGCTAATCCGGAGAAGATTACGGCTATCACCTCCCTGGCTAAACCAAAGTGTATCAACGATGTTCAGCATTTGGCGGGCCGGATCGCCGCACTGAGCCGGTTTATCAACCGCCTCGGAGAGAAGGCTATCCCTTTGTACCAGATGCTGAGAAAGACAGATCAATTCATCTGGAGTCCGGCTGCTGATGAAGCATTGGAGGACTTAAAGCGGCAATTAGCCAATCCACCCGTTCTTGCGGCTCCGATCGACAAGGAGCCGTTATTATTATACGTAGCGGCCAATGCTCGGGCAGTTAGCGTGGCTATTGTGGTGGAACGCAAGGAGGCAGGCAAGGAATATCCGGTTCAGCGGCCGGTTTATTATATCAGCGAGGTGCTTATTGAATCCAAGCAAAGGTATCCGCATTGGCAGAAGCTGGTATATGGAGTTTTCATGGCAAGCCGGAAGTTGAAGCAGTATTTTCAAGGGCACCCCATCACAGTGGTTAGTTCAGCCCCCTTGGGCGATATCATACAGAACCGGGAGGCGACTGGCCGGATTGCCAAGTGGGCTATACAGCTTGGGCCACATGGATTGAAGTACGTGCCTCGGACGGCGGTGAAGTCTCAAGCGCTTGTTGATTTCATCAATGATTGGACGGAATTGCAAGCACCAGAGGAGAAGCCGGATCACACATATTGGACTATTCATTTTGATGGATCCAGGCAATTGGAAGGCTCGGGGGCTGGAGTCGTATTAACTTCCCCACGAGGTGATAAGTTTTGTTATGTTCTCCGCTTAATGTTCCCTTGTACTAATAATGCAGCTGAGTACGAAGCCTTGCTCCATGGTCTCCAGATGGCTAAAGAGATGAACTTAAGCCGGGTTAAGTGCTTCGGTGACTCGAACCTCGTGGCTCAACAGGTGTATTGCACTTGGGATTCTAAGGACCCGCTCATGGGTGCATATCGTCGTGAAGTGGATAATATTGCGGGTCACTTCAAAGGTTATCAAGTGGATCACGTGGACCGTCGAAAGAATGAAGCCGCGGACGCTTTAAGCCGGTTGGGCTCTCAGCGCAAACCGGTCCCGCCTAATGTCTTTCTTGATGTGTTGCACAACCCGTCAGTTAAGCTCCCAGGTGAAGCGGATTTGGCTATTCCTGATCCGGAGGCTCAATTGGTGGTAGCCCTGCATGTGATTCTGGATTGGACAGTTCCTTATCTTGCGTACATGAACCGGGGAGAGTTGCCGGAGGATGAGATTTTAGCCAGGCAGATAGTCCGGCGATCCAAGTCTATGACGATTATCAATGGTGAATTGCATCATTGCAGTGTATCAGGGGCGTTTCAACGTTGTGTTTCTCCTGAAGAAGGCTGTGAAATCTTACGAGAAATCCATGAAGGAGATTGTGGACACCATGCCGGTTCAAAGTCTCTGGTGGCAAAGGCGTTTCGCACGGGTTCTACTGGTTGACAGCGCATGCTGATGCGGAGGATTTGGTTAAACGGTGTGATGGCTGTCAGAAATTTTCAAGGTGTGCTCATGTGCCGGCTCAAGAATTGAGGATGATCCCAATCACTTGGCCGTTTGCAACTTGGGGGCTGGATATGGTCGGACGTTTTAAAAGATCAAAGGATAAGAAAACCCACCTTTTGGTGGCAGTTGATAAATTTACCAAGTGGGTTGAAGCGGAGCCTGTCAGCAAGTGTGATGCAGCAACAGCGGTGCAGTTCATCAAAAAGGTGATTTTCCGATTTGGCTTTCCACACAGTATCATTACTGACAATGGTACCAATTTATCCAAGGGCGTTATGAAGGAGTTCTGTGAACGTGAGCACATCCGACTTGACGTATCATCAGTGGCTCACCCCCAGTCCAATGGGCAGGCAGAACGGGCTAATCAAGAGATCTTGCGAGGCATCAAACCCCGGCTTATGGTTCCGTTGCAAAGAACACTTGGATGTTGGGTAGAAGAACTACCATCTGTGCTATGGAGTATCAATACTACGCCCAACCGATCCACAGGATACACGCCGTTTTTTATGGTCTACGGAGCGGAGGCAGTTCTCCCTAGTGATATCCAGCACGATTCACCTCGTGTGGCAGCTTATGTTGAAGCGGACAATGAGACAGCACGGCAAGACGCTTTGGACCTATTGGATGAGGAGCGTGATATAGCGGCTGCCCGTTCGGCGATTTATCAACAAGATCTTCGTCGCTATCACAGTCGCCGGGTTAGAACCAGAACTTTTCAAGAAGGAGATTTGGTGCTTCGACTCATCCAAGACTAGAAAGATATGCACAAGTTATCCCCACCTTGGGAGGGACCTTTCGTGATCAGCAAGAATCTACACAACGGGTCGTACTATCTGATTGATGTTCGAGAGCATAAAGACTCACGCACATCAGAGGAGGAGACCAACAGGCCGTGGAACATAGCTCATCTTCGGCCTTACTACACTTGAGCCATCGGCTCTATCTATGTACAAATTATGATAGTGTATATATTATCTTTTGATATAATAAAACCGGAGCCTCAGCTAAAGCGGGGTCTCTGTCTTTTCTTATCATGCGTGGTTACATGGAGTGGTTCTATTTTTAAAGCGGCCTCCGGTTTACCCCTTGAATTTTGCTTTTTTATATCACTTGGGGCCTTGGTCGCGTCCGAACCAACGCGACACCTTTTGATAGGCGAAAGCCACCAGATCACTTGGGGACATGGTCAAGTCTGAACCAGTCACGCCTCTTGATCGGCCTAAGGCCACAAAATCACCTGGGGGCTTGGTCGAACCCGAACCATTGCCACGCCTTTTGATTGGCATATATGCCACGGTTTCATTTGGGGACCTGGCTGACTTGAATCATTGTCACTCCTATTGGGGGCTTGGTCCTGTCCGACCATGGTAACACCATTTGATCAGCTCAATATAGCATATTTTTTGCAAAACGGTTTTTATCATTTCCTTTGCTTCCATATTTATTTTATGGCTTGTTTTTCTTAATTTTTGTTGTGTCTCCTTTATGCCAACAACACCTTTTTCCGGTTCAGCCGATGGATTTGATTCCCTTTTAATCCGGAGAAGTATGCCCGGTTTACCTTTCCTGTTAACATCGTGGAATAACAGGGGGGGTCGTAATGACCCAGCACGGTTTATATGGGAGCTGTTTTCTCCCCCTTTGACGGTAATGGTTTATAAAACCTCCGCTTCAAGCCTTGGCTAAGCCGGCTTCATGCCCAGATATGGCAGATACTTTGTATTGCCTATTTTGTTATGTGTTTGAATACATTGCTGATATATATATATATATATATATATATATATATATATATATATATATATATATATATATATATATATATATATCAAGATCATAAACCGGCTGGCGGTATCACCGCCACCAAAGTTCAAGTTTTTCTGATTGCAGGAAATATAAATTAAGGTTTTTCAAGCAAAAGCATCAGTACTTATGCGCGAAGGCATATTCAAGGCAGAAGTGTTAACTATCCTGTTACAAAGCAACACGGTGCCCAAATAAGATCATTGTTATTTTGGCAGGTTATCGTAAGGCAGCTATTTAAACCGGCTTCCGGTTTAAGCCTGCTCATCGTCCTGCACCGCTTCAGCTTCCTCGTCTCTATCCATTGGCTGGAAATCAACAGTGGTCCAGTCGATTCCCATTAAAGCTTGAAAGACAGCCTCTTCATGGATCACAGAAGCGGTTCAATATCAGGAGCATAAGTATGCTTACGGATTGGAGGAATCAGATTCTCCGCTTCAAGAGTTGGGGCAGGCACTCGCTTGTTCTGATCGTTGTATTGAGCTTGATAATGCGTCAAGTCTCCCTCTTCAGCTAATTGACAGGCCAGAGGGCGCACTGCACGGTTTATTGCCCTCAAATCATCTTCGTTGAACTCGGAGCCATCTTCCTTCAGGCTGGGATAGCCTTGAGCTGCCTCTACAGGATCGAAATCCGGCACCCATGCCTTTGCCCGGATTAAGGCGTTAATGGCTCCGGTTCGAGCAGCAGATTTTTTCAGCTCTTCAATCCGAGCAGGAAGCATTGACAACCTATTAAGAGTGTCCTGAATTAGAGAGGGTGCCGGATTGTTATGAGCGGCTGTGGTGATGATCCGCTGTGCTCCGGTATACAGTTGTTCAACTAAGGTGTAGGCAGCCTTCAGCTTCTTCCGCACATCTGACCCTAAGTGCCCAATGCATGTACCTGCAACAATACAGGGATGATCTCAAACCGGATTTATTATAAGCAAGTCAGAGTTGTCACAGAAACTAAAAGGAGCTTACCAAAGATAGCAGCGGTCATGGAGTGTATTTGCCGCTTTACGGCGGCCAGCTCAACTACCACCGGTTTAAGGGCAGCCTCAGCATTTTCCGCTCTTTTTGTTAAAGCGGCTTTCTCAGTGGCCCAATCAGCCCGCTCTTTCTTGAAGCCCTCCTTCAGCTGTTCAGTGATGCTCAAGGCGCTGGTTAATTCTTCCCTTGCCTTGTCTGTTTCAGCCTGTTGGGTTTTCAAGGTTTCCTGCAGATCAGTAATCCGGTCCTCTTTGACCCTTACTTCAGCCTGCATACAGACAGTACTTGGCTTTAAACAAAACGGTACAAGAATTTGAAGTATCAACCACATAACAAGTTATACGCTTGATACTTGGGGGCTAATGCACCTTCAATTTTCATCTATTGCAAAGTCCCAAGCTCAATACAGGTATTCAACTTGGCACTTGGGGGCTAATGGCTATTTGCTCAATTATGTTCTGATGTTACAATCATTTTTGGAGTCCCGATTTAACTATATTAAGTTGAACCGGCACTTGGGGGCTATATTGACGGATTTCAAAGTACTGAGGATTATGCTCAAGCCCCGGTTTGAAGAAGGTTACAAACCGGCCCTTGGGGGCTAGGAGGATTAATACAGTGGCAGGAAGTAAAGAAGAAACACAAGGTAGTTACCTCAAATTTGTCTCTCATCATCTTCACCAGGCCAGCTTCACAGTCGCGGCTAGTATATAGCCGGTTCAAGTAACCAGAATGCAGGTCTTGGGCACTCAGAGCAGCATATGTTTCCAGTTCTACATCCCATTTGCCCTTGTTCTTGGCAGAAGAATCATCTTTCATTGTATGCTTGGTTAAAGCAACAGGATTCCCTGGATCAAAGCGAACTACGCCGGTAATTACAACATCATCATCCTTAGACTCCCCGGTTTGCGTTGGTGCGGTCGGTTTATCAGCAGGACTGCGGGATTTTTCAATCCGGACGGAGCTGGCAGGCGGGTCAGCAAAGACTGAGGTATTGATAGGCCTTTCCTCAGGAATAGCATCGTCTTGCAAAGGAGGATCATTGGGAATATCTTCATGAGCAAAAGCTTCAAGATCTGGCGCTTTATCCTGTTCTGGGGTGACATCTTCTTCAGTCGCTTTGTCCAAGCGGGCCTTCTTGCTCGGTTTAGGTTTAGCCCTGAAAGAAAAACAAAGAGTCAAGGAACAGCATAAGCTATTACACAGTATACCGGAAGCATATGTTCAGCCTAGCTTACCCAAGAACCGTTTTCAGTGGCGGCAGCTGAGTGGCTGGCGATTCACCAGAGGATGAATGAGAAGTATCCTGATAATCGGAGTCGGACGTATTAAGAGGTTGACGGAAGAAACCCGCTTTAGGATATAAATCAATAAAAAGGTCGGAGACCTCGGAGCGGCGTTTTCGAACCAGACTGTTTGGTAAACTGGCGGAGGTAACTACCTGGCCACTGTGCCGGGTTGTGCGGCGAGCTTCATGTTGCTGAGTCTTCATAAGAAATTTGGGATCCAAGTAAGCAAGAGGATGAGAAAATTTAACTTTCCGGTTTGCTTGGCGAAATTTTGGCAAAGGCAAAATTTCTGAATCAGAAGAGAGAATAGTTACCTCAGCGACTTCAGCATTACTGGCTTCAGCGTCATACTGACAAGTATCATCATCAATAAGGCGTGTAAAAAGTAAGCCTAGTGAATCAAGTTCTACCTCAAGGTCCGGGTTACCCACATCATCATCAATAGCTGGATCAGAGGAAGCGGTGGTTTTCCTTTTGTAAGCTGGCTTCTTGATAACCTTGGTCTTGGGCCGGGTTGACCGTCCTGCCTTCTCTGTTTTGTCTTGTGGAAGCTTCTTGCTCCAAAACGGATTATCACCCTGGTTCAGCAGTAATTAATGTCAGATGGAGAAAGCAGTAACAGGTTCAATAACAGAACAATCAAAATCTTACCGCTGGCGGTTTGTTGCTGGCGCAGTAAGGAGGCAGACCGGTTTGAGCGCAGAGGTGCTCCGGTTCATTCAACATCTTCGTCACAGAATCTGTGACTTCATCATCATAGAGTTGGATTTTAGTGTGTCGGAGTGCGTCATCGACGCTATCAGTATACTTGCACATCAAACTGGAGCGCCGGCTGAGAGGCAGTATGTTCCATGATATCCAACAGCGTGCAAGGTCTATTCCTGTTAAACCATTGGCCATAAAGGCTCGGAGTTTGGACAGTTGCGGAGCATATTTACTTCTCTCCTTGGCACTTAATCTTTGTGGAAAGGGGTGAGTGTTGCTGAGCCGCTCCGGACAGAAGCCAGGCAAGGGATTTTCATTGTCAGGGGAGGTGTCTTTGCAATAAAACCAAGTTGCATTCCACTCCTTGGGGTGAGTATGTAGTTTGACGTGGGGATAAGTGATCTCTTTTCTTTTTTGAATTGCCATACCGCCCAATTCGGTATTGGGGCCGTCAGTAAATTCAATGCGGCGATTTAAGTGGAAGCAGTCTCTAAACAATTCGACTGAAGGCTCCTCTTGAAGATATACCTCAGATAGCACTTGGAAGTGACATAAGTTGGTAACAGAATTGGGGCCAATATCTTGCGGACGGAGCTGAAAATTGGCTAATACATCCCGGTAAAACTTTGAACCAGGCGGTTTGAAGCCCCGGGCCAAATGATCTGCGAAGACCACAACCTCCCCCTCTTGAGGTGTGGGAGGACATTCATCACCAGGAACCCTCCAGTGGATCGTGTCTTTGCTATCTAAGGCGCCGATCAGGACTAAATCATCCAACTGCGTTTCTGTGACGCGAGAAGGAACCCAATTGCACTCATATATTTGTTTGGCCATGGTGAGATCTACAAGAAATAGGTGATTCTGGTTCAAGAATATGTTGGATAAAAGAAGGTGCTGATATGAGCAAATGTTAAACCGGAGGCAGTACACATAAACCGGATTTCTATGAAGTGGCATCATATGGGTTCTGGCGGTTCAACAAGGGGACTAATGGTGTATACCGGTTTACTAACTTTTTCTATATTAAGTTAAACCACCTGATCTAAACATCGGAAGCAATCGAAGTTGTGGATGGCTAAGTATGCAGAAACAGGTTTCACAAGATCCTATTGCAGTAGTGGATCTAAAGCAAGCTCAGAAAAACAGAAAATACTCAAAAGAGTGAGGCAGAACGGAAGTGAACCAATGAGCGGATATGTACGTGAGATCTATGGACTTAGGTGTGAAATTACATGCGGATGCTAAAAGATTACTATTAAACAGAGCAGGGGTTCACATATTCATTCAAGAGTCAGGGTATGAGTATGAACAGGCGACGAACACGGCGCGAACATGAAACCCTAAGAACAGATCTAGGTCAAGAAGAGAAGAAGGCTTACCAGAAACGAAGAAGACGCGAAAGGATGCCGCAGTACTCTGGTGCGTTCAGGTTGATGCAGCGGCCCAAGACGATGCAGAGGTCGACGGCGGCGGCGGAGCTCCAAGGCTGGCGACGCGAGGAAGACGAAGAAGAAGAGACGAAGGGAAGAAAAGGAAATGACCCTTCGGTCTTATTTATAAGGCAACAGACGTAGGTCAGGCGCGCGAATCCAGGAGCTAAATTTTTGGAAGTGGAGCTGATGGCCTGGATGTCACAGAGCTACATCATCCACTCACGCACACAAATTCTCTCACGCACACAAATTCCTTGGCTCATCATCCACTCATTGGACAGAAGGCGCATATGATACGTCAACACGTGGCATGGCCCAATAGAGGCCCATTCCTGTGAAAAGGCCAGCCCGTTTGATTTGGTCAAAAGGTGGCGGGCCGGCCCATGTAAAGCCTGTTAACGGTTTGTTCGCATATAGCCCATTTACAGCCCGCTAACCCAAGGCCCATTACGCCCTATCCGAATTAGGCCCAGTAGCGTCATCTGGGCCAGCCAATATGATTCCAGCCTGTTTTCACTTCTGGCCCATGTATGGCCCATGATGTGTTTCGGCCCATATGAGGCCCTACGTAACTCTTGGCCTATTAACGGCCCGTGGTGAAACTGGCCCGCAATGAACAGTGTATCACTTTACACCCACTAACGGCCCATGGTGAAACTGGCCCGTAATGAATAGTATATCACTTTATAGCCATTAAGGGCCCGTTATTCAATTGGGCCGTTTCCAGCAAATGTTATCTTTCGGCCTTCTCAGAGCCCATTTATTCTTGGGCTCATTTCCAGCATTCGTTTACTTACGGCCTGTTACTGTCATTTTCTGCTTGTGGGCCAAATTCAGCCCATGGTTACATCGGCCCGTTTGTGGTCCGTTAATACGTTGGGTCGTTTTCATAGCGTCATCAAATACGGCCTATTAACGATGGCCCGTTATGGTCATACGGCCCGTATAAGGCCCATTGATGATACGGCCCGTAGAAGGGCCAATTTTCTACGGCCCGTAGAAGGCCTACTATTTCTACGGCCCGTAGAAGGCCCAGTGTTTCTACGGCCCGTAGGAGGCCCAGTGTCACTACAGTAAATATTAGCCCATGGTTATTGTGGCCTAGTTTTAAAAAGAACTGCACTCACTACAAGCAAACAAATAAACAAGACAACAAGGAAATAAATAAGCAAGCAACTTATGCTAGGCTATCACGGTTGTTACACATATTACATCCACTGGGCATCAAAGTTTGCCACCAGTGCAAATATAGGGAACAAAGCAGCATATCATATACACTGGTTGTCAAAGTTGGCGACCAACGCAAATAAACGCCACAGCAAAACAAATCCAGAACTGAAACCACTTCAGAAGATCTCAAGAAACAATATCCTGGGTACCCATAATGCTGGCAAGATGCTTAGCAAGCTTATTAACTTTCTCTTGTTTGGCGCTTAAATCCTCCAGCGCTTGCTGTTGCACCAGAAAATATGCATCTAAATTCTGCAGGGACTTCCTCAGCCCTTCAGCTTCCTGTCGTAGCACATCTGATCGATGTCTTTCAACTTGAAGTTGAGACTCAAGAAGACGAACTGATTCAGGCAGCAAGTTCGAAGAGCTTGTGCCAGCAGTAGTGGCCAGTAACTCGAACACTACATCAAGACAGGACTTTTGGGTTCCCTCACTGTCGTCAAGATAGTTTTTATCAGCTTTCTTGGAGACCAACGGGGATGTCTCATTATCTTGAACCTTATCTGCATTACTTCCTTTACCATTGGATAACGCGGTACTGTTCTCCAATATTTTGTCTGCATTCTAAAAGAGAAAAAAGCAGACACATCACATGTTTACCATGTTGTATATGAAACTCATTTTGGTAAATGAGTTCAGTAGTAAAGTGGATAGGATAACATCATGAAACAAACATATATCTATGTGCCATGGTCACTTTATGGTCTATATCATTCTAGTTTTTGTTGCCAAATCAAGATAGAGACACAGTTCAAATAATATGTGTTCAAGACAAAGCAGAATAGACAGAATATAAGTGTGGGTAACTATAGAGCAATAACAACACTTGTAATGTGCATGACATGAGAACATAACTGTTTATTCAATTGAAACTGAAATCAACATAGAGCAAGTTACAACAGCAAACCAGTTAAAGAAACAGGTTTAAAACATACCTGTTGCGCCATTGGAGTTTCAATTCCATCCTTCAAATTTGAAAATAGTTGGTATGAGTAAATACAGTAATGCAAGAGCAAAGGAGTATGAACCATAGCTACAGAACCTGACCTGAGAACAAATCTTCTTCTCCTTTAAGCGTTGAGTTGGGATTCGGAGTGGTGGTCCTCGTGCTTTGGGCACTGCAGTTCCCTTACTAACCGCTCGTGTTTGGGTGCTCTATGGTAGAGACGGTGCTGTGTCAACTAGAACTGGGTTACTATCTGCCAGGGTTGGGGTTAGAAGGGGTGTAGCTGGTTCTCTGTCCAACTGGGTAGGGGTACAATCTGCGAGAGTCTGGGTTATGTGTGGTGGATCTGGTCCTTGGGCAAGTACAACCGTGGTTCTATCTGCATCAACTGGTAGCACTATCTTTTCTGAAGACCGTGTTGTTACTCCCTTAGATATTGCCATCACGCTCTCCAATTCAAATGGCTGATAAACAAGAAAAGTAATTGAAAGTATAGACATTGTATGATAGACAGGTGCAATGGATAGTGGGGAATAAAAGAGGGCATGAAATAATTTATATTTATGTTGTCTAACCAAACAGGATAGCATTACACAATTTCACATATATGATGGCTAACTAAACAAGATAGCATGACACAATTTCACATTATGATGGCTAACTAAAATAGATGGAAAGACATACTTCAAAATATGAGACTATGTAAACAGGATGACATGACATAACTATATAATGTGTTTATTAAATAGGTTGGCATGCCATAATTCACATACATTCATGGATAGAATGCCATAATTCTAAATATGATGACTGTAAACACTAAATAGGATGAGATGATATAACTATATGATGTCTTTACTAAATGGGTTGCCATGCCATAATTCAGATAGATGATGTGTATGTACTATGTAAACATGATGGCATGATATAATTCAAATATATGATTTATATAGTAAGCAAGTAAGCAGATGGCAATCTATATATGATGTAAAAACTAAGCAATGCAAGACAACATGCATGACATGGGTAATATAACCCTGCCAAGTTTGAGCATAGAC
>NC_041387.1:528276677-528278144 GCF_002162155.2 Triticum dicoccoides | reverse complement strand
TCCTGAACCCTAAGATAGATAGTGGGGTACCTCTCCGGCGAGCCCCCCTCCCCGCTGCGGCTGGTTCTTCCTTCACCCCAGCGAGCCCACCCCTTGAAAATCGATTGACCCAAAAGTCGATTCAGTCGACTGAATTGTAGCCAAATCGGAGCAGCATCGCAAGCAATAGCAAGAGCGAGAGCAGCAGCGTGAGCAAGAGCAGACCAGGCAGGGGACCGAGAGCAAGAGCAGAGCAGCAGCGCGAGCGAGAGCTAAAGCAGCAGCAGCTCCTACCGATGTGGACGTCGCCGCCGAGGGAGCGACGCCATGGAAGAAGTGGCCGGCGACGCCGCCGTGGATGGAGCCGCGTCATGTCGGCTCGGGACCGAGCGCCGGCAACACCGTGAGATCGAATCAAGAAGAAAATGCGGCGATTAGTGTACAACCTCTTTGGTGGCGCCGATTAGGCCGCAACTTCATCCGAGGAAACGGTGATGATGATGATCTTCCGGTGGTGCAGGTGAAGACGGTGGTGTGGGAATGGAGGTGGCGCGAAAGACGAGGGGAATGTCGGGGCAGCTCCTTGGAGGTGGAGGACGGGGTGGCTGAACCCGCGGGACAATGAGATCGACGACGGATCCTCATCCGGTACGGTGGATGAGGGACGATGAGGTGTTGCTGTGGACGACGTCGTCAGGGAAGAGGCTCCGGCTGGGTGGCGGACGGAGCAGGGTGTGGGGTTTCGTCGCGGGTTTTGGCGGCCTCAGTGTATGAATGGGTGGGCGGATGGGGTGGCAGTGGGGAACCATGGCTTAGAGACGCGCTTGTCCGAAATGTGGGGTAAGTTACGAAAGTACCCCCCCACACCGATTTGAGGCGGTTCTTTCGGTTCAGGGGTACCACGGGCATTTCGCGTGTCAGGATTTCACAGGAGGTGGGAGTTTTCGCGCGCGTTGTAATTTCGGAATAGCAAGGCGCGGGTTGAGATGGATGGAGTTGTCGGAGCACAACGAGACAAAGATATATCTTAAATATTTCGGGCTAACAAGGCGCGGGTTGAAATTTCCGGACAAGCCTAACGTGTACTGTACCAAATCAATGTGCACTACAAATGTCATTCAAAACTTTGAATTCATGTTATGTTCAATTAAAAATTTTCTTTGCGTGTATAATGCATGCAACCTACTACTCAAATGAACGTTTTAGTGCATTCCAAACGTATATACTACCGCTTCAATATGAACTAAATTTGAATAAGATCTACAGTAATAATTGTTGTGAAGTCAAAGCATTTGAATTCGTTTCTCTATTTTAATAAGATCTACAATCATCATTATTGTCAAGTTAAACCATCGTTTGTGTATTATCTTCACAGCACACCACATGATCAGTATCGAGTTACATATGAACTATGTGTACTATATGAACTCGAACTAGATTTTTTGAATCCACTTTATTTTGATTTCAAATCACATTACATTTCTAGCT
>NC_041387.1:528250285-528275360 GCF_002162155.2 Triticum dicoccoides | reverse complement strand
CAAGCGCTCTAGTCATGTCTCCCTGCCACACAAACTTGACATGTGCCCTCTAACGTTCCGGTAGGCCAGTCGCCCTATATCTTTGACTTACACACACACACAATTTCGATGGCTCTCTTCATCGATCTCGCACCCACCCGTACTTGATCCTCTCTTCGACTCTATTGATAGCTATGACCCCTCCCTCTCTTCTCGTAGATTGCCCGACCCTCTATATATGATATGGATAGGCCTCCATTTCACACACATTGCATGAAAAATTTTGTTTGAGATGTCATTGACACATATTCCCACAAATAATTCACGAAATCAACCCCCCACCCCACCCCCACGCCCCACCACAAAACAAAAAACACTCACGAACGCGGTTTGTATCTCTCACACACACCCACGTAGGTGGGGGACGTGCACGAAGAGAAGAGGTGCATGCACGGCGCACATACTCCCGTCTCTTTCCCAACCATACCCGCGCGGGTACACGGTGGAGCTCATTTCTGTATGAAAAAGGCAGCCCACGTGGTAATTTGGCACATGTACTGGTTGTCCACTTGGTGGAGGGAGGATCGTCTACCACGGGTGAACAAACAAATTGCGACTTGACGCGTTATGTTAAATTTAAAAAAGAGGTAAACCATGTGGGGCCTACCTTAGAGGAAAGGCTCTATACACTGGAGTACTTTTGATGTGTCCTGTCAACTCGCAGAACGAGGAGAAGCTTGTTTAGTACACCGTCTCCCCCGCCCATGGGCGCGGTGGCTCGCAGGATGAGGTGAAGCTTGCTCCTCCCTCGCCCATGCGCGCGGTGGCTCGCAGGATGAGGAGAAAAATTTACTACTCCCTCCGTTTACTCCTCGTCCCTACTACCTTGGTTATAGAGATTATATCATATTGTTTGGAATACATATGTCCTTTAGTAGATTTCAATATGAACTACTAGTACATACTCCAAACACTAATATATATAGACGTATTTTAGAGTGTACATTCACTCATTTTGCTCCGTATGTAGTAGCACTCTCCCTCGCCCACGTGGTGGACGTGCAGCAATTCATTCGGTCTCATATAGCCAGAACGATATATACTGCACTACCATTATTGCTCGACTTCCCGAAGAGGCGAAGAGCCAATCGCAAGGTTAATATTTTGGAGATGCCAAGCGCAAGGTTATAGGAGAACGAGTAGTAGGTGCCGCGTCATTTATAAATAATTTTTTTTTCTTCAGTGGCACGTACGCAATATGATAGGTTCATATGGAGAGAAAAGGAAACCGCTCCACTATATACATAGTCAGGACGGGCCAGCCTACACGGTTGCTTGCTGGGGTTGCTCTCTTCACACTCTCTCGCACAAAACGACTGTGGCCACATCTCTAACATCCCAGCGGATCACGTTCGCTTGGGGAAGGGGTGGATGCTTAGTGTAGATGAGGTGGCCGTCACCGACGGCGAAAACCCACTGTCGACATGTCCCGATCAGGGGTCCCCGCCATTCTCTCTCACAAAGCCGGTGAGTTTGCCTTCGTCCCTTGCTCACTACCGCGACGTGGGCAGTTGCCACCTCCCGCCGCCCTCCTCAAGGTTGAGCTACGTCCCTCAGGTACAACTCCCTTTACAGCCGGCTTGCACCACTGCTCTAGCTGCCCACATCACTCCCTGTGGATATTTCTCTACTTCTTTGCCCCGCACATACCTGATACATCTACTGGCTTCTACGTACTGTATTTGTGATGAGTTTATGTCTCATCAACTAATCCTAGTAATCTTATTCTAATCACGCTTCTTCAATTTCTTTGCCACGGGGATGCTCATCTCGATTTTGGTGAAACTGCACAAAATGATCTGATGGTCAAAAGGTTGCAAACTTCATTTATTAGGAAGCTCAAACATTGCCAGCAAATTGAAGTCTGGTCAGGGTTCACAGTTCAAGGGCTAGGGACTGCATGGATCGTTTTTTTCTTTAGCTGCCTCTGTTCCAAAATAAGTGTCAACTTTAGTAGTAGTACAACTTTGTACTAAAGTTTGCACAAAGTTGAGACACTTATTTTGGAACGGAGGGAGTACATATTTGCTATGATTTGTCAATCATTGAGATGCAATAGCATGCATGTTAGTCTCCTTTGTATTTGATGAAATGTTGCAACGGGCAACCTTGGACGCAAGATGCATGTAACAGGAGCTGGAAGCTTCATAGCATTGTACAAATTTATCTCGCTGATAAATTACAGTACGTACTAGTACTATACTAGTACTTCCTTCGTTCCTAAATATAAGTCTTTGTACAGATTTCACCATTAACCACATGCGGATGTATATAGATGCATTTTTAAGTGTAGATTCATTCATTTTGTTCCATATGTAGTTCACCTAGTGGAATCTCTACAAAGACTTATCTACTAGTAATAGCTAGCCCCCACTACTAGGAATTCTCTATCCTCTCCTTGAGCCACATCATCAAAATTGACGTAGCCGTTAGATGAAGTAAATCAGTCATAATAGCCGTCTGATCTAGACGTTGAGAGGCTCCATACTAAGCCACATGCAAGCATGCAGAAATACCGTGGCACATGCATGTGAGTGGGTTTTAAATCACATCAACATGTCTGCATGCAAGCATGCCCCAATAGCATGCATGTAAGTGAGCTTTTAAGTCCCATTAACATGTCAAAAAGAAAAATATAATCCCATTATGCAGTAGGAGTTGGCTGATCTTTTTTCCTTACGTGGGATGATCTAAATGATGATGGGAGTTTATTTAGTTTGGCTACCACATTTGTCATGCGGTTATAGATTTTTTTTTTTAGTTCTATGAAATCGATAATTTTGCGCAGAGAGATATACTGCTGTTCCGAGGCAATGAGCGAGGACTCATCTAGTAATATTTAGGAACGGAGGGAGTACTATGTAAAGAGTTAGGTGTCGCACGGTGATAGTGTGAGGTGGGCCATGTAATCACCGAGCCTGCGTGTTTTCACTGCTCTTGCACTTCTCCACTGTAAGAATGGAGAAAATTGTAATCTACTAGTACCTCCTTTCGCCGAAAGCGTGGGACATCCAGCAGTCCTACCACCTCAGTAATAAAGACCAATGAGCCGTCAAATCACATAGACCCAGCAGTAAGTTGGACGGACGAAGCAACCATCACTCTTGCGCCAGTGAGAGGTCGCGTCCGCTCTGCCCGGGCATGAATGCGGCACCGATTCTTTGGAGCGGCACTAACCGTATCGGGAGGGAAGCGCGCGCGGGCGATGGAGGGGCTTTCGGTGGGCCAGGCTGGTCAGGAGCGGGCATGGCAGCTGTCCGCATGTCCCTACCGGACATGCCCGGAAATGAGAGGATGCACCGACTCTCGCGGCTAAAATCGTACACTACACACCATATCTCTATAGGAGTAGGTCGATCTGTCGCACTCTCTAACACACACATGCTGTTAAACACACACACGCACACACACGCACCTTGGTCCCGTTGCACCTTCTAACGTGACTTATTACACCTAGACGGAGGGGGTAGTAAGTATAGGAGATACGGTGGCACACTGACTTAAGTCGAATACAGGTGCCCAAAATTTGTGTGCATGTTATAATAAGGATTCACTTAAAATAGTACGTGGGCGAACAGAGGGATCAATTGGACAGTGTTCCCGAGCAGTAGCGAGATTTGTGAGGTAGTAAGATACACCGCTGGTGCTTTTAATTTTTCTTATTAATTTGTTTGTTTCACCCACTGACTGGTGGGACCCAACGTACTATGTGGAGAGAGGTAAGGTGACTAAGGCTGCATTATTTCTGCACCACTGTGGATAGTCTTACCACCAAAGCCACATGACACGATTATGATTGAAATCCTAATGACTCCCACACACACACACACACAAAACACGGCATGCCTGTCACACGAATGCAGGAATGTATAAAAGGTTATTTTCCTCTCATTGAACATAACGGGAGGGTTGTGTAGCTGGTTAGCCTGTTCGCTCATCAAACTTGAGGTCTCGGGTTCGATAACTACACTTGAGCATAATTTTTGCCAGGAGGATTCTTTGACTGGTCAAAATGTTTTCTAGGGTTTGCATGCTTCACACTCTCTCTCCAGTATATATATACACGCTGGAGCCTCAGCGCTTGTAGTTGCTCTCTTCACACTCTCTCGCCCTCTCCCGCTGGAGCCTCAGCGCTTGTAGTGGCTCTCTTCACACTCTCTCGCCCTCTCCCGCTGGAGCCTCAGCGCTTGTAGTTGCTCTCTTCACACTCTCTCGCCCTCTCCAGATCTAAACAAGACTTTGTTGGCCTCCCTCTCCCCTCATTGCTGCTCAAAGAGCCGGCAAGATCCGTCCACCGGGAAGGGAAGGAGGCTTAACACTGTTGCCGTCGGCGAGGGAGGGAATCCACTACCGGCACTGCTGTTCACTTTCCACCCAGCGGCGGTGCGGGAGGGCCTCCGACCCCTTGTTCTTCGTCGTCGTCCCGTCGCCCACCGAACCACGCCCCAAGAACCTTAAGGTATATTTTACTTACTCCACATGCATTGCTCTAGCTGCATGTATACCATGAATCTAGGACGTTGTTCAAAGAGGAAAGGAGTGGGGGAAAGTAGTGGGAAAAGTTGTATATAGCATGAATCTAGGACGTGGTTCAAAGAGGAAATGAAGGGGGAAAGTTGTATAGCATGAATCTAGGACGTGGTTAAAAGAGGAAAGGAATGGGGGAAAGTAGTGGGGAAAGTTGTATCGCATAAATCTAGGACGTGGTTCAAAGAGGAAAGGAAGGGGCGAAAGTACTAGTTCAAAAAGGAAAGGAAGGGACAAGGCTGTAGAGTTTGAGCAGGACTAGATTTGCTGCGCTCACATAAGGAAAGGTGTCTAAAGATAAAAAAATTGGGACCAACACAAATATGCTCCTTGGTTGTTTGTTCTTTGTTGCAACAGACTGTGCATGACCACAGTACATCGGTAGATGCACATGGTGCTGGTGCGTCCACTGTCCCGTGCAACTCAATAGCTGTTGTTAATCTATGGCCCTGTTTGGTTAAAAACTCCCTAGTCCCTACCTACTTGGTTCCAGGGACTAAATATGGACTAGAGGTTATTAAATGACATGATAAAAGACCATGTTACCCCTAGTAATGAACTAATAGAAACAAGGTGCGATGCATTGCAGGGGCAACTGTTGGAAAAAGTCCCAAAAAGACTCCCTCGGGGTCTTCTTTCTTTAGTCCCAAATGCCCACTTTTAGTCCCGAAAAGTCCCTCCTGTTTGGTTTAGATGTGACTGACACGGAGTTTTTTTAGTCCCTACACCAAAATGTCCCTGTAAACAAACACCCTCTAATAATGCCGCTGGAAATTTGATGCAATGTCACAGTTAAAAGCAAATTACATGTTTAACGAATTTTATTGTTAATATAATCTCTATGTTAATATTAATCAATGCCACCGTTTGAGAAATGCTATTGTCTTGCTTTCTTTCCCATTAGATAAGGTAGATGCTTCTTTTTGTTGGCTTCTATGTCATCTACCGTTATTAACCACTAATTGTTTCCTTTGCACCTCTGTGTAAACAGGGTTATCTACTTCACCTCGTTGCCATTGTGACCTTTTGTTGCACTGCAGAAAACACTTTTGTTTTAAGAGTGTTTTGTGCAGTTCAACCAAAATGTCACACCGACAACGTTGCTTGATTGCTTGATCTTAGTGGAACTGCACAAGAGGAGATCTTACTTCCTATCCGTTAAGGCGAATTTGGTTCAGATCTTCTTCTTGTGAGTTGTTAGAATTCCGCATCATGAGAGGTTAGTACTATCCTTCTTTCACATGATTCTGCAGTGTGCTTTCATATGTTGTGCTACTTGTACGATAATGTTGCTTGATTTTAGTGAACTGCACAAAGGGAGACAAGACTTCCAATTTGTATGTGCACCGTAATATCCCATTGAGGTAAGATAAGGATATTTCACAACTGCTGGCCTGTATTTTGCCACTTTCATCAGAAAATTAAGTTTAGTACTATACTTGTGCTCCCTAATTGACATGCCAAATCTTACATTGAAGGCGAAGCTTGTCTGTTATTGAACCAAGTGATGAAGGGGAAGAATAAGCAGAAGAAAAACAAAAATCAACTCCCGGTGCTATAATGAAGCACTGGAACTGTGATGACACAAGTAATGATATATTTTTGCATCTTAATTTATTGCTATGGCTGGAACGAGCAATTGTTTTGCCACTGATTTGATGCCATACGTAATTATCTCTACTTGTGCAAACAGGGATCTTCTTTGAAGATACCATATATTTTAGTGGAACTTCACAAGAAGATGTTGGAAACATTAAACTAATTGAGGAGTATATAGTAAGCATGGCCACACCCGTAGGTAGCAACAGATGGTTCCCGAGAAGTGCTTCATCTGTATGCTCTACACAATCAGCCTCCTGACAAATGTTGGTACTCACCCACTGATTTCATGCATATGATTGAGCTTTGTCATCTCTATTGTGTCGCGCTACTGTTTAGATAATGTCATGAAAAAGTGGTATTGTCCTTGAGAAGTGCTTTATCTGTGCTGTTTTAAATATTTCCTTTCCTTTTTTTCGAGCAAACAGGGATCATCTTCCTCTGAAGAATAATATGGAGTACGTGAAGTGACTAGTTCCGATTATGCCAGGATGAAGAAGCCATGTCTATCTTCTCATCAGAAGGAGCAGTTGAAGGATGGTTACATTACTCCCCACAAGACCAAACTAACTTCATCTCAGAAGGACTAACAAATCTCCATTTTTGCTGTGATGCGCGAGTACAATGTTGTTCTAGGATTCTTTCTGGTGAGTTCCATTTTTCTAAAAGTGTGCTCTACATGGACCATGTATGTGCCTGTTGAAATTGTCAATTCATAGTACAATTTGCTTTATACTAATCACTTTTTTGTATTTGTGCAAACAGGGGTGCTCAGCTTGATTTCAACGGGAACTACACAAAATGTTCATGAATACATCGAATCATTCATTTCCACCACAAGAAAGGAGGTTCCCATAGTTCAAGGCGTTGCAACATATAAGGGCAAAATCATACAAGTTACGCGCGAATTTGGTTGATTTTGGTGGAACTGCACAAAAAGAACAGCTGGTTTATTTAGCACGAGCTGCCATGTCAATGTCCGAACTGATGGCAAACCCTGCCCATTCCACAATTGTAGGCATTTGATATTTTGGAATGGAACAACGTTGTCAAATTTTGCTCATTGATTTTAGCAAGATATGCGTTTGATATTTTCGAATGGGATGCCCTTTGCTGTCAGCAGCGGCGATCAATTTTTTCTTTATTCTTTAGTTGTGAAGTAAATATTGCCTCTGACATGTGAGTCGCTGAGATGCATAATCATCGATTGTTTTGAATGTTCTCTATGAATTGCCAGGCCTGTGTGTTTGATTGCAATGTACAAAAACACTAAAAAGCTGCTCAAACTCTTTGTACTCCTTCTGTTACTTTTTACTTTGCACATTGTGAAAGTGCATACTTTTTTGTATAAGATTGGTCAAAGTAGAGATACTTTGACTGCAGACAAAACTTGTATGCAGACTAGAAAGGATCGGAGGGAGTACATGTGAAACTGCTGCAAACGTGGTGATCACCCTGGGAATAATGCTAGTACGTATTGTTTTGCATGTTCATCCAATGCCAGTGATACAGGAATTTGAACTGATCCAAATAAATTCATTCATACACGGTCGGATTTCATATAAACATGCCGGATTTCATTACATTTCATACATTCTTCAACTAAAAAGGGGTGTTTGTGGCCGCATGCATCTCCCAGATGCAGAGGCCGGGGGTCATCCTCCTTTTCGGAAAAAAAACTAAAAAGGGGTGCGTTGGAGGTATAATTAATTAACCGAAGCTACCCACCTGTGTCCAGCTGAGCCGAACAGAAGCTTCAGTGACTTAACTGCAGGTGCAGTTGCGTAACGGACATGTGGCCTGTTGGGCCCACGTGTCAGTCAGCCAACTGCACCAGCAGTTAAGTAGAAGCAGCGTTCTTCTCCAGCGCAGCTCTCCTACTCCACGTCGCCGCCAAGAAGCTAACCGGCCGTCAATGGTCAACCCGCCTAGCTTGGCTTCAACCGGAGGGTAGCAGCGGTGGCCTTACTTGGACCCGAGCGGCGGCGACCTACCATGTTCTACTCTTCCTCATTTTCTGTTGGGGATATTACCACTGGGCGTGAACCGGCCTACTTGGGCCGGGTTAACTTCATTAGTAGTATAAGCAGATGAAGGCCCAAGGCCTGTAGTCGGTTTAGAACCTATAGCCGTAAACCGGCCTAATGTATAACTTGTATTGTAAGTTAGGAATAGAGAGATACCAACCGGGATACGAGTATGAACCGGTTGGGACTCTATGGACCGACGGGCGTCACCCGTGTATATAAGGGGACGACCCGGCGGCGGTTCAAGACAGACAACTACAACTCGAGCCTAGGCGAAGCTTGTTTGCTCCCTAGCCATCGAGACCACATCAATTCCATCACAACTAGATGTAGGCTTTTACCTTCATCGAAGGGGCCAAACTAGTATAAACCCTCGTGTCTTTGTGTCCGCTTTAACCCCTTCGAGTTAACCCGTAGCGATGGCTCCATGACTAAGTCCTTTCACTAGGACATCTGCCGTGACAAATCCATGACAGTTGGCGCCCACCGTGGGGCTATCGCATGATGGTTTGACGATCTTGGAGGGCAAGCTCAAAGGACTCGAAGGCTATGCTGTGGGCCGGATGACCAAGAGTCGTCGTGGCAAGATCTACATCGACGACGCAGGATGGGGTCCCGAGGCCGATTCGATCGAGTACGGGTACCGGGTCCCCTTTGGTGGCATACACGTTTTCATCGGCAAGATCGGTGAGCCTGGGCCTGAGCCGAACATCTGCACCGACCTTGTCGAGACGGCTCAGCGTGCGAAATCTACCCAGGCTAAACCGGTCGTGAAGCATGCCTTCGTTGGAGTCATCCACGGAGGAGAGCGTGAGGACGAGTCAGAACACGGTAGCGAGACCGTCGTCTATTCCGGCGACAAGTCCTCGATCGGAGAGACCGAATCGCTATACCAGTTGCAAGACGACCAGGTTAGGGGCTGTTCCGATGGCGACAGTATTCCGGACCCCCAGGTCAGATCAACCGGGTTGGAATATTCATGGCCGGCACACAGGCGGCGAATCACTCTTCGACCGCCGCAGCAATGCTCTCCGGATCAGCAGCGGCAGCGGCAGCAGGGGCAGGAGGCCTTGTGCCCCCGCCGGTTCAAGTTCTGTCTGATCTGTTTGATGCACTAGCCGCGCTTATGGCAGAGGCCAATCCGGCAGATCAGGAGGCCCATGTTGCAGAGATTGCAAAGGTGAGAGAGCAGATTGTACAAGCCAAAGCAGATCTAGCAACAGAAAAGAACAGGATGGCCACAGAGCGGGCTGCTTTGGACGCCCAGGCCTATAAGCTCATGCTTGACCAGAACGCATCACAGGAGGTCTTGAAGCGGAAGCACAGATCACGCCTGCCGTTAGGGTTTGACCCTCGAAATATCTTTCACACTCCGGGAGCCGGACCCAGTAATCCGCCACAGTACCTGGAGGCAAACCGGATCGAGGCACCAGGGCCAGGGGCGACGGCCCAACCCCGCCTGATGGAACCTCCTCAACAGAACATTGTGATTCCTCCGCCGGTTCAGACACCTCCGGGTCATTATCCTAATCCTATGGACAATCTTGTTGCAGCTGTTGTGCTATTAGAGGCTATCCCGGTCGAAGGGGATTCTCCGCAAGCGATAGAGACGCGCCGGGTTAAGGAACTTCTTCGGACTGCGCTGATTCAACAGGAGGCATATTCATACAGCCGCGATCGGATACACTCCACACCTCGTCCAAGCCGGAGCTATAGCAAGTGCATGGATGAACCAGCCATATCGAGCAATGCGCGAGGCCGTGAAGCGGCCCGTGGCAATAACCCGGCAGGTGGTGTTCGCGATGCTCAGGATGTGGTGGACCGGGCCCGGGCACGAAGGGAGGCCAAGTTAGCAGCATAGAACGAGGCGGGTCAGCTTACACCGGTTCGTCCTACCACCTCTGCCGGGCCGGGGGTCGCATCCGCTTTGGGAGTGCCTTGTTTAGTCCCCGCTTTATGCAATGTACGCCTACCCAAGGATTTTAAGGGTCCGCAAGGTGCCGAATTACACCGCTGATTTGTCTCCGGAAGCGTGGGTAGAGAGTTATGAGATGGCCATGGAGATGCTAGATGTGGATGAAACCGCATGTGCAAATTACTTCACCATGATGCTTGAAGGCACGGCCCGTACTTGGTTGAAAAGCCTGCCACCTAATTCTATCAGCTCATGGGCCCAGTTGCGGGCCCGGTTTATCCAGAATTTCAAAGATACGTGTAAGCAGCCCAAGTCCATAGTAGACCTGGCGGCTTGTGTTCAGGAGGACGGAGAATCAACAACCCATTGGGTACGCCGCGTTTCGGAGGTCTTGCACTCGTCTGACAGGATCAATGCTGATTCTGCGATCTTAACCCTGGAGGGCAACTGCCGGCTTAAGCCTTTAAAATTGAAATTAGGGCGCATGAAGCGGTTTTGTAATGACATGGGAACTCTCATGGCCGCTTTAGTGAAGTATGCTGATTCAGATAGTACCAAGGATCCCGAGACTGACGATGATGAAGCAGGGAAGGGAAAGAAGAATAGCAACTCCAAGGGGCAACAGTACAAACCGGCGGGTCATGGAAATGGAGGCAAGCGCAAGGCGGATGGCAGCATGGACTTTGTGGCTAACACTAACGCACAGGACAGGGGTCAGCGGCGCAGAGGTAAAGCAGCAAATCGTAATGGGCTCCAAATCCTAACGCGGATCGTTTGAATTATTTGTTAAATCAGCCTTGCCCAAAGCACGGGACGAAGGAGGTGCCGGCTAACCACCTTTGGAAGGATTGTTATATTATGCAGGAGTTTAAAAACTCTAATGCCTTCCGGTATGACCGCGGGTCAGGTGGCGGTCAGGATCCGGTTTCCATGGGCCGGGTCACGATGGAGCTTCCGGTTCAGATCTCAATCAGGGCGGTCACAACAACCAGAATAGTCAAAACGGTCAACAGTAGCAGCAGCAGTTGGGTTATCAGAGCCAGCCGAAATAGTTGAACAATGGGCAATATCATGTTTTCACAACTAGCTTGGATAAACGCGACCGAAAACTCCACAAGCGAGCAGTGAACTCTGTTGAACCGGCTGTACCACGTTACTTACGCTGGTCGGAGCAGCCTATCGTGTGGAGCAGGGAGGACCACCCACCCCGGGTTGACAATCCGGGCCAGCTAGCATTAGTGGTAGACCCTCAGGTGGGAGGTTATAAATTCACCAAGGTACTCATGGATGGAGGGAGCAGTATTAACATCCTATACTATGAGACATTCCGCCGCATGGGGCTAACAGACAAAGATCTCAGACCGTCTAATACGGTGTTCCATGGTGTGGTGCCTGGCAAATCAGCATATCCTGTTGGTAAGATAGCCCTGGACGTGGCTTTTGGGGACGAGCATGATTCCCGATCCGAAAAACTAACCTTTGAGGTGGTGAAAATCTGGAGCCCGTATCACGCCTTGTTTGGGCAGCCGGCTTATGCCAAATTCATGGCGCGGCCTTGTTATATCTACTTGCAGCTCAAGATGCCGGGTTACAAGGGGACAATAACAGTTCATGGGAGCCGTAAGGTTGCTTTGGAATGTGAGGAAGGTGATGCGGCTTATGCAGAGTCGATCTGTGACACGGAAGAGTTGAAATATTATAAGGACAATGTTGATCCGGCGGACATGACCCCTTTGAAGAAGCCAACCACAGAGCATGATTCGGATCTGAAGTTCAAATCGGCAGCTGAGACCAAGCTTGTTGACTTCGTGCCCGGTGAGGGAGTCCTGGACTAGGGGGTGTCCGGACAGCCAGACTATCATCGTCCACCGGACTCCAAGACTACGAAGATACAAGATTGAAGACTCCGTCCCGTGTCCGGATGGGACTTTCCTTGGCGTGGAAGGCAAGCTTGGCAATACGGATATGTAGATCTCCTACCATTGTAACTGACTCTGTGTAACCCTAGCCTCCTCCGGTGTCTATATAAACCGGAGGGCTTTAGTCCGTAGGACAACATACATTACAACAATCATACCATAGGCTAGCTTTAGGGTTTAGCCTCCTTGATCTCGTGGTAGATCCACTCTTGTACTACCCATATCATCAATATTAATCAAGCAGGACGTAGGGTTTTACCTCCATCGAGAGGGCCCGAACCTGGGTAAAACATTGTGTCCCTCGTCTCCTGTTACCATCCGCCTAGACGCACAGTTCGGGACCCCCTACCCGAGATCCGCCGGTTTTGACACCGACATTGGTGCTTTCATTGAGAGTTCCTCTGTGCCGTCACCGATAGGCCCGATGGCATCTTCAACCAACAACGTTGTCCAGGATGAGACTTTTCTCCCCGGACAGATCTTCGTGTTCGGCGGCTTCGCACTGCGGGCTAATTCGCTTGGCCATCTGGAGCAGATCGAAAGCTACGCCCCTGGCCGTCAGGTCAGATTCGGAAGTCTAAACTTCACGGCCGATGTCCGCGGAGACTTGATCTTCGACGGACTCGAGCCACAGCCAAGCGCGCCGCACTGTGACGATGGGCATGATCTAGCTCTGCCGCCAAACAGTGCCTTAGTGGCCGCACATGAATCCGCTTCAGCCTTTAGTCCGGAGTCGATCGCCCAGATCGAGGATCGGTGGATGGACACCACCTCGGGGGCTTCAACCTCCACGGCGATGGAGCCGAACGCTAATCTTGTCCCCCGCGAAACTCGTGATTCCGAGGTGCCGGACTCCTTGCCGGACTCCGAACCTCCCGCGCCCCTACCAATCGATTCGGATTGGGCGCCGGTTATGGAATTCACCGCCGCGGACATCTTCCAACACTCGCCCTTTGGCGACATCCTAAATTCGCTAAAGCATCTCTCGTTATCGGGAGAGTCCTGGCCGGACTATGGCCAGGATGGTTGGGGTACGGACGACGAAGAAATTCATAGCCCACCCACCACCCACTTTGTAGCCACTGTCGACGATCTAACCGACATGCTAGACTATGACTCCGATGACATCGACGCTATGGACGACGATGCCGGAGACGAACAGGAACCAGCGCCTACAGGGCATTGGAAGACCACCTCGTCATACGACATATACATGGTGGACACCCCAAAAGACGGGGACGGCGAAGAAGCAGCGGAGGCAGATTCTTTAAAGAAGCAGCCCAAACGCCAGCGTCAGCGGCGCCGCTCTAAATCCCGCCACAACAAGAATGGAGATTCCGGCACAGGAGATAATAATACCCCAGAGAGTGCCGAAGACAATCCCCTCCAGCAAGACTCAGCGCGGGAGGATGCAGAAGCAAGCCCTCACGAGAGGGCGGCAGACGAAGAGGTTGAGGATCATAACTATATGCCTCCCTCCGAAGATGAAGCAAGCCTCAACGATGACGAATTCGTCGTACCTGAGGATCCCGTCGAACAAGAGCGTTTCAAGCGCAGGCTTATCGCCACAGCAAACAGCCTAAAGAAAAAGCAGCAACAGCTTCAAGCTGATCAGGACCTGCTGGCCGATCGATGGACCAGGGTCCTCGCGGCCGAAGAGTATAAACTCGAACGCCCCTCCAAAAGCTACCCAAGACGCAAGCTGCTCCCCCGAGTAGAGGAGGAAGCATACATACCTCCATCACCAGCGCACGATATGGCTGACCGACCACCCCGTGGTCGTGACAGAGAGGCATCCAGGCCCCCAGCCAAGACCGTACCCCGGCATCGCTCCAAAAGTACGAAGCCAAGAGGGAACGCGCCGGACTTGCGAGATATATTGGAGGACAACGCAAGGCAATCCAGATCCATCTACGGATCACGTGGGCGCCCCACGACCCATGACGAATACCGTCGCGCCGGATACAATAACTCCGGCCGGGCCGAACACAGCAGACAACGCTCTCTCGAGCTGCGTCGTGATATTGCTCAATACAGAGGTGCCGCACACCCGCTATGCTTCACTGACGAAGTAATGGATCATCAAATCCCTGAAGGGTTTAAACCCGTAAACATCGAATCCTACGATGGCACAACAGACCCCGCGGTTTGGATCGAAGATTATCTTCTCCACATCCATATGGCCCGCGACGACGATCTCCACGCCATCAAGTATCTCCCACTCAAGCTTAAAGGACCAGCCCGGCATTGGCTCAACGGCTTGCCCGCAGAGTCAATTGGGTGTTGGGAAGACCTGGAAGCCGCATTCCTCGATAACTTCCAGGGCACGTACGTGCGACCACCAGACGCCGATGACCTAAGCCACATTATTCAGCAGCCAGACGAATCGGCCAGACAATTATGGACACGGTTCTTGACAAAGAAAAACCAAATCGTCGACTGTCCGGATGCAGAGGCCCTTGCAGCCTTCAAACATAACATCCGGGACGAATGGCTAGCCCGGCACCTGGGGCAGGAAAAGCCGAAATCCATGGCAGCCCTCACATCATTAATGACCCGCTTTTGCGCGGGAGAGGATAGCTGGCTAGCTCGCAGCAACAATCTTCGTAAAAATTCTGGCAGTCCGGATACTAAGACAGCAACGGCAGGTCAGGTCGAAACAAAAACAAACGCCGCATTAACGGCGACGATAAGGAGGATACGGTAGTCAACGCCGGATTCCGAGGCTCTAAACCCGGTCAACGGAAGAAGCCATTCAAAAGAACCACTCCGGGCCCGTCCAATTTGGACCAAATACTCGACGGCCTATGCCAGATACATGGCACCCCTGAAAAGCCAGCTAATCACACTAATAGAGATTGCTGGGTGTTCAAGCAGGCAGGTAAGTTAATTGCCGAAAACAATGACAAGGGGCTAAACAGCGACGACGAGGAAGAGACCCGACCGCCAAACAATAGAGGACAGAAAGGTTTCCCCCCACAAGTGCGGACGGTGAACATGATTTACGCAACCCATATACCCAAGAGGGAGAGGAAGCGTGCACTAAGGGACGTCTATGCGATGGAGCCAGTCGCCCCGAGGTTCAATCCATGGTCCTCTTGTCCGATCACTTTCGATCGAAGGGACCATCCGACCAGCATACGCCATAGTGGATTCGCCGCATTGGTTTTAGACCCAATCATCGATGGATTTAACCTCACGAGAGTCCTGATGGACGGCAGTAGTAGCCTGAACCTGCTTTATCAGGATACAGTGTGCAAAACGGGCATAAACCCCTCAAGGATTAAACCTACAAAGACAACCTTTAAAGGTGTCATACCAGGTGTGGAAGCCAACTGTACAGGCTCAGTCACACTGGAAGTGGTCTTCGGATCCCCGGACAATTTCCGGAGCGAGGAGTTAATCTTCGACATAGTCCCGTTTCGCAGCGGCTATCACGCTCTGCTCGGACGAACCGCGTTTGCAAAATTCAATGCGGTGCCGCATTATGCATACCTCAAGCTCAAGATGCCAGGCCCTCGTGGCGTCATCACGGTCAACGGGAATACGGAACGCTCCCTCCGAACGGAGGAACATACAGCGGCTCTCACGGCAGAAGTACAGAGCGGCCTTTTAAGGCAATTCTCGAGTCCGGCCGTTAAACGGCCGGATACAGTAAAACACGCCCGAAGCAATACCAATCAAGACCACGTGGCGCAATCAGAGCACGCGTAGCAATGCGGCCCCAACCCCCGCCCGCGCATGATTACAAGAACAACCCTCCGCGTACATCATTACGCTTTGGAGATACCATGGGCGCAGGGGAAGGGGCACGATCACAATGGACCCAGAGTGCGGCTCGACCACACTAGGGGCTCGCAAGTGTGCCCCTCCTTTTTTTTCATTATTTTCCTTCTTTGTGTACACAGGACTTCGTTAACCAGAGGCCCTGTCTGGCGGTGAACCTGCCGAACTCATGATGCAACAGCCAGGGAAGAAAGAGGGCTGCGACGAACACTCAGGTGGTCTCAATTACGAGCATTAAATTCGATTATATACACCATGTCCGCAGCTCACCCCTGGAGGGGGACATGTTTAATTAGTCCGAACCCCTTGCTTACCGCACTATTTGTATCAGTCCGCACTCATAGCAGACTTTCTTTAATAAATAATGCAGCACCTTTTTGACTGCAATTGCATTACTCTTTATATATATATGTCCATTACATGACATCTTGCATCCGTATATTTTGGTACGGCCTAATACACCAGGGGCTTATGTTCCCCACACTATGGTGTGATAAGTCTGAACACTTTCATAAGTGCGGCACCCCGAACTTATAGCATTATATGAATCGGCTCCGAATCATGTCTTGGGTCAATAGTTGGGTTTGCCCGGCTCCCATGTTTTGGTGCCTTACGTTCCGTTCTGTCGGCTAAGGTGGCACTGGGAGAACCACTGCGATTGCGCCCCGGTTGAGCCGGGCGAGCGCCTCAGTGGAGAAAGCTAAAACTGACCGGCATGATAAGGCGAGAGACTGGTCGCTGTTCGAGAGGTTTTTTCGGGTCCTTAAAGACTCACGCCGCTTCGAGCGAAGTTCCGGACAATGCCCGACGAAGGCGTGGATAGCGCCCCGGATTCGGCCTTCCGAATACCAGGGGCTTCGCCGAAATTTAAAATTATAGAATTCTATGGCTAAGTGAGAGTGTTCAAGCATTATAAGTCCGGTTGCCTTGTTCGTTGTGTTGAGCGCCTCCCTAGATGGACCCAAAAAAGGGAACAAGAGTGCTCAAGTTTATCCCGAACACCCCAGCACTCGTGGCTTGGGGGCTGAAGCCAACGACTTGCCATCTCTCAGATTTTATAAACGGCCGCACAAAAGGTAATATTTTAAATTAAACAAGTGTTGCTTAATGCGCACATGAACAAAGTTTCAGCGCACAGGATAATACATAACGAGTTTACTCAAATATTACATTTCTGGGGCACTCATCCGCAATATCGCGGGCTCCCTTCAGGACAGTTTTATAATACATTTCGGGCGTGCGATACTCCTTGCCCGGTGGCGGTGGGTCCGTGAGAAGCTTCTCCGCATCCAACCTGCCCCAATGCACCTTTGTGCGGGCGAGGGCCCGACGAGCACCTTCAATACAGGCGGAGCGCTTGATGACCTCCACCCAGGGGCACGCATCCACCAGCCGCCGCACGAGGCCGAAGTAGCTCCCAGGCATGGCCTGTTCATGCCACAGCCGGACTATAAGGCCCTTCATGGCCTCCTCAGCTACCTTGTGGAGTTCGACCAGCTGCTTCAGCTGGTCGCTTGGGGGCACCGGATGGCCGGCCTCAGCGTACTGAGACCAGAAGACCTTCTCCGTCGAGCTCCCCTCCTCGCCACGATAGAATGCGGCGGCATCGGACGCACTACGCGGCAGATCTGCAAACGCCCCTGGAGAGCTCCGAATGCGGGTAAGTGTCAGGTAGTTTAAATTAACATGCCTGCTTTGCATGAAAAATGCCTTACCCGCCGCTATCTTCTTTACATCTTCAACCTCCTGAAGGGCCTTATGGGCCTCGGCCTTGGCGGACTTGGCACTTTCGAGAGCCGAGGCAAGCTCGGACTCTCGAGTCTTGAAGTCACACTCCAAACTCTCATGCTTCTCCATGAGAGCCTGGAGCTCTTGCCATACTTCCGCCACCCGTGCCTCCTGCTTTTCTCGCTGTGCCCGCTCCGTGGCTGCACTGCATTCGGCCGCGGACATAGCCTCCTTTAGGGCTGCCACCTCGTTCGTGGCCCCTGCAATACCCATATTATCCTTGTTAATTTTATTGCAACCAAAATCCTTTTCTGTAAGGTAACTATTCAAAGTGGTGTTACTCACCTTCTTTGTCCTCGAGCTGCTTCTTGGCATGGCCGAGCTCTTGCTCGGACTGCTCGAGATCCTGCTTCAGCACACTGGCCTCCGCAGTCAGTGCGGCAGAGGTCAGCAGCGCAGCCTGCAAACCCATATTGACATATTTTAAGCAACCCTGTGTATATCTTGTTAGATCCTCAGTCCGGCTTTTCTTTCCGAACACCGAACTGAGCATCAGGGGCTACTGTCTATGCGGTATTACATTACATAATTTTAACTTCTTACCTCAAAGCCTGTTAGAAGGCTGCTGCAGGCTTCGGTCAGCCCGCTCTTGGCAAGCTGAACCTTCTGAATCACCGCACTCATGATAGTGTGGTGTTCTTCTTTGATGGAAGTGCCTTTAAGCGCCTCCAACAAGTTATCCGGCGCCTCTGGTTGGACGGAGGCCGCCGGTGTCACGGTCTTGCCCTTCTTTCGAAGGGGCCGCTTGCCGGACTCTGGAACCACTGCAGGTTCCGATGTAGAGTCCGGCGCAAAGTCCGGGAGGCTGCCTGACGGCGCCTCCGGAGCCTCCTCCTAATGGGTCCCTCTCTGGGATCCCACCTCGGCGTCCTCGTCGGCGCGGGGGGTAGAGGCATTTGGAAGTGAATCCACATCCGATGGGGCCAACGACCCGCTCGATGAAGCGGGGAGATCATCATCGGCCGGACTACGGACAGAATGCGGCATTAGAAGGACACTACGCGACACGAAAGAAATTGTATATCAAGGATCCGGATACTTACGATCTTGCCGGACGCCTGGCCCTTGAAGGCCACTCCTCCTCGCCAACGATGGTGTTGGCGAAACTGTCTGGGGGAATAGTTCTCCCCCTCTTGGACCCTTCGGCCTCCCCTATCGGGGAAGCCTTCCTCTTCTTCTCTCCCTCCTCCGGGAGAGAGTCCTCTTCCTCCTCCTCGTCTTCTGGGGAGGAGTCCGCCTCGTCGTCAGACGCCTGATTACGGGAACTCTTTCGAGTCCCCGCGGCCACCTTCTTGCCCTTCTTCTCCGGCACCACGTGCGGTGCCGGAACCAGCAGCCCTGCTAAACGGGCGTTCACTGGGTCTTCTGGCATGGGGGCCGGGCTGATGAGTTGCTTGGCCTTCTCCATCCATTCCTGTCAAAGGAAAAGAAAGAATGAAACACTTCTAGAATCAATTTGATTACCACAAGTGTCCCGTAAAGGGGTTGAATCACTTACCTCGTCAGCCGAATGCTGCGAGAAAAATCCACGATCTTCTGTCGCGGATGCGGGGGCTTCGGCACCCTTAAACAGCACCCTCCAGGCGCCTTTGTATGTCGTATCGAAGAGCCCGCTTAGCGCCTGGTGCTGTTCCGGATTGAACTCCCACAGATTGAATGCCCGTTCTTGGCATGGGAGGATCCGGCGGATGAGCATGACTTGGACCACGTCGACGAGCCTGAGCTTACTGCTCACCAGCTTCTGGATGCAGGCTCGGAGTCCCGTCAGCTCCTTCGGATTGCCCCACAGCAAGCCCTTCTCTTTCCAGGAGGTGAGCTGTGTGGGGACGCCAGATCTAAACTCGGGGGCCGCCGCCCATGTGGGCTTGCGCGGCTCGGTGATGTAGAACCACCCCGATTGCCACCCCTTGACGGAGTCCACGAAGGCCCCTTCGAGCCAAAGGACGTTGGGCAACTTACCCAACATGGCGCCTCCTCACTTCGCTTGCGTGCCCTTCACAACCTTCGGCTTGACGTTGAAGGTCTTGAGCCACAGGCCGAAGTGGGGCCGGATGCAGAGGAAGGCCTCGCACACGATGATAAACGCCGAGATGTTGAGGATGAAGTTCGGCGCCAGATCGTGGAAATCCAGGCCGTAGTAAAACATGAGCCCCCGGACGAATGGGTGGAGTGGAAAGCCCAATCCGCGGAGGAAGTGGGGAAGGAAGACGACCCTCTCATGGGGCCCAGGGGTAGGGATGAGCTGCCCCTCGTCGGGCAGCCGATGCGCGATATCGCCAGAGAGGTATCCGGCACTGCGCAGCTTGATGATGTGCTCCTCCTTAACGGAGGAGGCCAACCATTTGCCTCCCGCTCCGGACATATTCGGAGAAGGTCGAGGCGAGATGCGCGAGCTTGGGCGTTGGAGCTTGAGTGCACAGGAGATGGATAAGAAAAGGAGGAAGAAGGCGTAGGTGAGAAGGTAAATCCTTATCCCTTATATATATAGGCGGACGAAGACTATGCGTCCCCCACCGGCCTGGTAAAACTCGCTTATCTCCCAAGCGCCACCATCAATGGCGCGGTTGGGTTACCCACGTCCGTATTGATGAGAATCCCAGAATAAGGGGAACACGATCTCTGCTTCGACAAGACGTGCCAAGGAAACCGCTTCGCTAAACGTGCTGAGGTGGTATAGTAAAAAACGATTCAAACAAAGGCTTGGTAGCGGTGTGATGTCACGCCGCATAATACGTCAGCAGATTGGACTGGTGTACATTTTATTCTCTCTACGGTGGAATGTGGAATTTATTTTGCAGAGCCGGACACTATCCTGGTGTTCATGATCTTCTCTGGATTATTCAAGGGAGGAACCCGCCTTGCAATGCCGAACATTATGCGCGCCGGACTTATCGTCATTGAAGCCTGGTTCAGGGGCTACTGAGGGAGTCCTGGACTAGGGGGTGTCCGAACAGCCGGACTATCATCGTCCACCGGACTCCAAGACTACGAAGATACAAGATTGAAGACTCCGTCCCGTGTCCGGATGGGACTTTCCTTGGCGTGGAAGGCAAGCTTGGCAATACAGATATGTAGATCTCCTACCACTGTAACCGACTCTGTGTAACCCTAGCCTCCTCCGGTGTCTATATAAACCGGAGGGCTTTAGTCCGTAGGACAACATACATTACAACAATCATACCATAGGCTAGCTTTAGGGTTTAGCCTCCTTGATCTCGTGGTAGATCCACTCTTGTACTACCCATATCATCAATATTAATCAAGGAGGACGTAGGGTTTTACCTCCATCGAGAGGGCCCGAACCTGGGTAAAACATCGTGTCCCTCGTCTCCTGTTACCATCCGCCTAGACGCACAGTTTGGGACCCCCTACCCGAGATCCGCCAGTTTTGACACCGACACCCGGCGATTCATCCAAGCAGTTCACTGTAAGTGCCAACTTGGACCCTAAATAGGAAAGCACGCTCATCGAGTTCATCCGTGAGAATCGGGACATTTTTGCATGGAAACCTTCTGACATGCCAGGTGTACCGAGGGAACTCGCTGAGCAACTCTTAATGTGGATCCTAAGTATAAACCGGTAAAGCAATTTCTCCGCCGGTTTAACGAAGAAAGGCACAAAGCCATTGGAGAGGAAGTGGCCAGGCTCTTAGCAACTGGTTTTATCATTGAGGTGTTCCATCCAGAGTGGCTTGCTAATCCGGTGCTGGTTCTTAAGAAAAACGGCACTTGGCGTATGTGTGTGGATTACACGGATCTTAACAGGGCTTGTCCAGCAGATCCTTTTGCCCTCCCCTGCATTGACCAGATCATTGATGCCACGGCGGGTTGTGAGCGTTTGAGTTTTTTGGATGCATATTCTGGATATCATCAGATCAAAATGGCGGTTAAGGACCAGGAGAAGACAGCGTTTATTACTCCTTTCGGAGCCTTCTGTTACGTATCTATGCCCTTCGGGCTCAAGAGTGCCCAAGCCAGTTATCAACGGTGTGTATAGAATTGCCTGCATAAACAGATCGGCCGCAATGTGCACGCCTATGTGGATGATATTGTAGTCAAATCAAGGCAGAAGGAGACGCTGGTGGATGATTTGAAGGAAACCTTTGACAACTTGCGAGTTTACAAGATGATGCTTAACCCGGCCAAGTGTGTCTTTGGTGTTCCGGCAGGAAAGTTACTGGGTTTTCTTGTGTCCAACAGAGGAATTGAGGCTAATCCGGAGAAGATTACGGCTATCACCTCCCTGGCTAAACCAAAGTGTATCAACGATGTTCAGCGTTTGGCGGGCCGGATCGCCGCACTGAGCCGGTTTATCAACCGCCTCGGAGAGAAGGCTATCCCTTTGTACCAGATGCTGAGAAAGACAGATCAATTCATCTGGAGTCCGGCTGCTGATGAAGCATTGGAGGACTTAAAGCGGCAATTAGCCAATCCACCCGTTCTTGCGGCTCCGGTCGACAAGGAGCCGTTATTATTATACGTAGCGGCCAATGCTCGGGCAGTTAGCATGGCTATTGTGGTGGAACGCAAGGAGGCAGGCAAGGAATATCCGGTTCAGCGGCCGGTTTATTATAACAGCGAGGTGCTTATTGAATCCAAGCAAAGGTATCTGCATTGGCAGAAGCTGGTATATGGAGTTTTCATGGCAAGCCGGAAGTTGAAGCAGTATTTTCAAGGGCACCCCATCACAGTGGTTAGTTCAGCCCCCTTGGGCGATATCATACAGAACCGGGAGGCGACTGGCCAGATTGCCAAGTGGGCTATACAGCTTGGGCCACACGGATTGAAGTACGTGCCTCGGACGGCGGTGAAGTCTCAAGCGCTTGTTGATTTCATCAATGATTGGACAGAATTGCAAGCACCAGAGGAGAAGCCGGATCACACATATTGGACTATTCATTTTGATGGATCCAGGCAATTGGAAGGCTCGGGGGCTGGAGTCGTATTAACTTCCCCACGAGGTGATAAGTTTTGTTATGTTCTCCGCTTAATGTTCCCTTGTACTAATAATGCAGCTGAGTACGAAGCCTTGCTCCATGGTCTCCAGATGGCTAAAGAGATGAACTTAAGCCGGGTTAAGTGCTTCGGTGACTCGAACCTCGTGGCTCAACAGGTGTATTGCACTTGGGATTCTAAGGACCCGCTCATGGGTGCATATCGTCGTGAAGTGGATAATATTGCGGGTCACTTCAAAGGTTATCAAGTGGATCACGTGGACCGTCGAAAGAATGAAGCCGCGGACGCTTTAAGCCGGTTGGGCTCTCAACGCAAACCGGTCCCGCCTAATGTCTTTCTTGATGTGTTGCACAACCCGTCAGTTAAGCTCCCAGGTGAAGCGGATTTGGCTATTCCTGATCCGGAGGCTCAATTGGTGGTAGCCCTGCATGTCATTCCGGATTGGACAGTTCCTTATCTTGCGTACATGAACCGGGGAGAGTTGCCGGAGGATGAGATTTTAGCCAGGCAGATAGTCTGGCGATCCAAGTCTATGACGATTGTCAATGGTGAATTGCATCATTGCAGTGTATCAGGGGCGTTTCAACGTTGTGTTTCTCCTGAAGAAGGTTGTGAAATCTTACGAGAAATCCATGAAGGAGATTGTGGACACCATGCCGGTTCAAAGTCTCTGGTGGCAAAGGCGTTTCGTCACGGGTTCTACTGGTTGACAGCGCATGCTGATGCGGAGGATTTGGTTAAACGGTGTGATGGCTGTCAGAAATTTTCAAGGTGTGCTCATGTGCCGGCTCAAGAATTGAGGATGATCCCAATCACTTGGCCGTTTGCAACTTGGGGGCTGGATATGGTCGGACGTTTTAAAAGATCAAAGGATAAGAAAACCCACCTTTTGGTGGCAGTTGATAAATTTACCAAGTGGGTTGAAGCGGAGCCTGTCAGCAAGTGTGATGCAGCAACAGCGGTGCAGTTCATCAAAAAGGTGATTTTCCGGTTTGGCTTTCCACACAGTATCATTACTGACAATGGTACTAATTTATCCAAGGGCGTTATGAAGGAGTTCTGTGAACGTGAGCACATCCGACTTGACGTATCATCAGTGGCTCACCCCCAGTCCAATGGGCAGGCAGAACGGGCTAATCAAGAGATCTTGCGAGGCATCAAACCCCGGCTTATGGTTCCGTTGCAAAGAACACTTGGATGTTGGGTAGAAGAACTACCATCTGTGCTATGGAGTATCAATACTATGCCCAACCGATCCACAGGATACACGCTGTTTTTTATGGTCTACGGAGCGGAGGCAGTTCTCCCTAGTGATATCCGGCACGATTCACCTCGTGTGGTAGCTTATGTTGAAGCGGACAATGAGACAGCACGGCAAGACGCTTTGGACCTATTGGATGAGGAGCGTGATATAGCGGCTGCCCGTTCGGCGATTTATCAACAAGATCTTCGTCGCTATCACAGTCGCCGGGTTAGAACCAGAACTTTTCAAGAAGGAGATTTGGTGCTTCGACTCATCCAAGACTAGAAAGATATGCACAAGTTATCCCCACCTTGGGAGGGACCTTTCGTGATCAGCAAGAATCTACACAACGGGTCGTACTATCTGATTGATATTCGAGAGCATAAAGACTCACGCACATCAGAGGAGGAGACCAACAAGCCGTGGAACATAGCTCATCTTCGGCCTTACTACACTTGAGCCATCGGCTCTATCTATGTACAAATTATGATAGTGTATATATTATCTTTTGATATAATAAAACCGGAGCCTCAGCTAAAGCGGGGTCTCTGTCTTTTCTTATCATGCGTGGTTACATGGAGTGGTTCTATTTTTAAAGCGGCCTCCGGTTTACCCCTTGAATTTTGCTTTTTTATATCACTTGGGGCCTTGGTCGCGTCCGAACCAACGCGACACCTTTTGATAGGCGAAAGCCACCAGATCACTTGGGGACATGGTCAAGTCTGAACCAGTCACGCCTCTTGATCGGCCTAAGGCCACAAAATCACCTGGGGGCTTGGTCGAACCCGAACCATTGCCACGCCTTTTGATTGGCATATATGCCACGGTTTCATTTGGGGACCTGGCTGACTTGAATCATTGTCACTCCTATTGGGGGCTTGGTCCTGTCCGACCATGGTAACACCATTTGATCAGCTCAATATAGCATATTTTTTGCAAAACGGTTTTTATCATTGCCTTTGCTTCCATATTTATTTTATGGCTTGTTATTCTTAATTTTTGTTGTGTCTCCTTTATGCCAACAACACCTTTTTCTGGTTCAGCCGATGGATTTGATTCCCTTTTAATCCGGAGAAGTATGCCCGGTTTACCTTTCCTGTTAACATCGTGGAATAACAGGGGGGGTCGTAATGACCCATCACGGTTTATATGGGAGCTGTTTTCTCCCCCTTTGACGGTAATGGTTTATAAAACCTCCGCTTCAAGCCTTGGCTAAGCCGGCTTCATGCCCAGATATGGCAGATACTTTGTATTGCCTATTTTGTTATGTGTTTGAA
>NC_041387.1:528240700-528250104 GCF_002162155.2 Triticum dicoccoides | reverse complement strand
ATATATATATATATATATATATATATATATATATATATATATATATATATATATATATATATCAAGATCATAAACCGGCTGGCGGTATCACCGCCACCAAAGTTCAAGTTTTTCTGATTGCAGGAAATATAAATTAAGGTTTTTCAAGCAAAAGCATCAGTACTTATGCGCGAAGGCATATTCAAGGCAGAAGTGTTAACTATCCTATTACAAAGCAACACGGTGCCCAAATAAGATCATTGTTATTTTGGCAGGTTATCGTAAGGCAGCTATTTAAACCGGCTTCCGGTTTAAGCCTGCTCATCGTCCTGCGCCGCTTCAGCTTCCTCGTCTCTATCTATTGGCTGGAAATCAACAGTGGTCCAGTCGATTCCCATTAAATCTTGAAAGACAGCCTCTTCATGGATCACAGAAGACGGTTCAATATCAGGAGCATAAGTATGCTTACGGATTGGAGGAATCAGATTCTCCGCTTCAAGAGTTGGGGCAGGCACTCGCTTGTTCTGATCGTTGTATTGAGCTTGATAATGCGTCAAGTCTCCCTCTTCAGCTAATTGACAGGCCAGAGGGCGCACTGCACGGTTTATTGCCCTCAAATCATCTTCGTTGAACTCGGAGCCATCTTCCTTCAGGCTGGGATAGCCTTGAGCTGCCTCTACAGGATCGAAATCCGGCACCCATGCCTTTGCCCGGATTAAGGCGTTAATGGCTCCGGTTCGAGCAGCAGATTTTTTCAGCTCTTCAATCCGAGCAGGAAGCATTGACAACCTATTAAGAGTGTCCTGAATTAGAGAGGGTGCCGGATTGTTATGAGAGGCTGTGGTGATGATCCGCTGTGCTCCGGTATACAGTTGTTCAACTAAGGTGTAGGCAGCCTTCAGCTTCTTCCGCACATCTGACCCTAAGTGCCCAATGCATGTACCTGCAACAATACAGGGATGATCTCAAACCGGATTTATTATAAGCAAGTCAGAGTTGTCATAGAAACTAAAAGGAGCTTACCAAAGATAGCAGCGGTCATGGAGTGTATTTGCCGCTTTACGGCGGCCAGCTCAACTACCACCGGTTTAAGGGCAGCCTCAGCATTTTCCGCTCTTTTTGTTAAAGCGGCTTTCTCAGTGGCCCAATCAGCCCGCTCTTTCTTGAAGCCCTCCTTCAGCTGTTCAGTGATGCTCAAGGCGCTGGTTAATTCTTCCCTTGCCTTGTCTGTTTCAGCCTGTTGGGTTTTCAAGGTTTCCTGCAGATCAGTAATCCGGTCCTCTTTGACCCTTACTTCAGCCTGCATACAGACAGTACTTGGCTTTAAACAAAACGGTACAAGAATTTGAAGTATCAACCACATAACAAGTTATACGCTTGATACTTGGGGGCTAATGCACCTTCAATTTTCATCTATTGCAAAGTCCCAAGCTCAATACAGGTATTCAACTTGGCACTTGGGGGCTAATGGCTATTTGCTCAATTATGTTCTGATGTTACAATCATTTTTGGAGTCCCGATTTAACTATGTTAAGTTGAACCGGCACTTGGGGGCTATATTGACGGATTTCAAAGTACTGAGGATTATGCTCAAGCCCCGGTTTGAAGAAGGTTACAAACCGGCCCTTGGGGGCTAGGAGGATTAATACAGTGGCAGGAAGTAAAGAAGAAACACAAGGTAGTTACCTCAAATTTGCCTCTCATCATCTTCACCAGGCCAGCTTCACAGTCGCGGCTAGTATATAGCCGGTTCAAGTAACCAGAATGCAGGTCTTGGGCACTCAGAGCAGCATATGTTTCCAGTTCTACATCCCATTTGCCCTTGTTCTTGGCAGAAGAATCATCTTTCACTGTATGCTTGGTTAAAGCAACAGGATTCCCTGGATCAAAGCGAACTACGCCGGTAATTACAACATCATCATCCTTAGACTCCCCGGTTTGCGTTGGTGCGGTCGGTTTATCAGCAGGACTGCGGGATTTTTCAATCCGGACGGAGCTGGCAGGCGGGTCAGCAAAGACTGAGGTATTGATAGGCCTTTCCTCAGGAATAGCATCGTCTTGCAAAGGAGGATCATTGGGAATATCTTCATGAGCAAAAGCTTCAAGATCTGGCGCTTTATCCTGTTCTGGGGCGACATCTTCTTCAGTCGCTTTGTCCAAGCGGGCCTTCTTGCTCGGTTTAGGTTTAGCCCTGAAAGAAAAACAAAGAGTCAAGGAACAGCATAAGCTATTACACAGTATACCGGAAGCATATGTTCAGCCTAGCTTACCCAAGAACCGTTTTCAGTGGCGGCAGCTGATTGGCCGGCGATTCACCAGAGGATGAATGAGAAGTAACCTGATAATCGGAGTCGGACATATTAAGAGGTTGACGGAAGAAACCCGCTTTAGGATATAAATCAATAAAAAGGTCGGAGACCTCGGAGCGGCGTTTTCGAACCGGACTGTTTGGTAAACCGGCGGAGGTAACTACCTGGCCACTGTGCCGGGTTGTGCGGCGAGCTTCATGTTGCTGAGTCTTCATAAGAAATTTGGGATCCAAGTAAGCAAGAGGATGAGAAAATTTAACTTTCCGGTTTGCTTGGCGAAATTTTGGCAAAGGCAAAATTTCTGAATCAGAAGAGAGAATAGTTACCTCAGCGACTTCAGCATTACTGGCTTCAGCGTCGTACTGACAAGTATCATCATCAATAAGGCGTGTAAAAAGTAAGCCTAGTGAATCAAGTTCTACCTCAAGGTCCGGGTTACCCACATCATCATCAATAGCTGGATCAGAGGAAGCGATGGTTTTCCTTTTGTAAGCTGGCTTCTTGATAACCTTGGTCTTGGGCCGGGTTGACCGTCCTGCCTTCTCTGTTTTGTCTTGTGGAAGCTTCTTGCTCCAAAACGGATTATCACCCTGGTTCAGCAGTAATTAATGTCAGATGGAGAAAGCAGTAACAGGTTCAATAACAGAACAATCAAAATCTTACCGCTGGCGGTTTGTTGCTGGCGCAGTAAGGAGGCAGACCGGTTTGAGCGCAGAGGTGCTCCGGTTCATTCAACATCTTCGTCACAGAATCTGTGACTTCATCATCATAGAGTTGGATTTTAGTGTGTCGGAGTGCGTCATCGACGCTATCAGTATACTTGCACATCAAACTGGAGCGCCGGCTGAGAGGCAGTATGTTCCATGATATCCAACAGCGTGCAAGGTCTATTCCTGTTAAACCGTTGGCCATAAAGGCTCGGAGTTTGGACAGTTGCGGAGCATATTTACTTCTCTCCTTGGCACTTAATCTTTGTGGAAAGGGGTGAGTGTTGCTGAGCCGCTCCGGACAGAAGCCAGGCAAGGGATTTTCATTGTCAGGGGAGGTGTCTTTGCAATAAAACCAAGTTGCATTCCACTCCTTGGGGTGAGTATGTAGTTTGACGTGGGGATAAGTGATCTCTTTTCTTTTTTGAATTGCCATACCGCCCAATTCGGTATTGGGGCCGTCAGTAAATTCAATGCGGCGATTTAAGTGGAAGCAGTCTCTAAACAATTCGACTGAAGGCTCCTCTTGAAGATATACCTCAGATAGCACTTGGAAGTGACATAAGTTGGTAACAGAATTGGGGCCAATATCTTGCGGACGGAGCTGAAAATTGGCTAATACATCCCGGTAAAACTTTGAACCAGGCGGTTTGAAGCCCCGGGCCAAATGATCTGCGAAGACCACAACCTCCCCCTCTTGAGGTGTGGGAGGACATTCATCACCAGGAACCCTCCAGTGGATCGTGTCTTTGCTATCTAAGGCGCCGATCAGGACTAAATCATCCAACTGCGTTTCTGTGACGCGAGAAGGAACCCAATTGCACTCATATATTTGTTTGGCCATGGTGAGATCTACAAGAAATAGGTGATTCTGGTTCAAGAATATGTTGGATAAAAGAAGGTGCTGATATGAGCAAATGTTAAACCGGAGGCAGTACACATAAACCGGATTTCTATGAAGTGGCATCATATGGGTTCTGGCGGTTCAACAAGGGGACTAATGGTGTATACCGGTTTACTAACTTTTTCTATATTAAGTTAAACCGCCTGATCTAAACATCGGAAGCAATCGAAGTTGTGGATGGCTAAGTATGCAGAAACAGGTTTCACAAGATCCTATTGCAGTAGTGGATCTAAAGCAAGCTCAGAAAAACAGAAAATACTCAAAAGAGTGAGGCAGAACGGAAGTGAACCAATGAGCGGATATGTACGTGAGATCTATGGACTTAGGTGTGAAATTACATGCGGATGCTAAAAGATTACTATTAAACAGAGCAGGGGTTCACATATTCATTCAAGAGTCAGGGTATGAGTATGAACAGGCGACGAACACGGCGCGAACATGAAACCCTAAGAACAGATCTAGGTCAAGAAGAGAAGAAGGCTTACCAGAAACGAAGAAGACGCGAAAGGATGCCGCAGTACTCTGGTGCGTTCAGGTTGATGCAGCGGCCCAAGACGATGCAGAGGTCGACAGCGGCGGCGGAGCTCCAAGGCTGGCGACGCGAGGAAGACGAAGAAGAAGAGACGAAGGGAAGAAAAGGAAATGACCCTTCGGTCTTATTTATAAGGCAACAGACATAGGTCAGGCGCGCGAATCCAGGAGCTAAATTTTTGGAAGTGGAGCTGATGGCCTGGATGTCACAGAGCTATTAATAAAGGAGGGCGTCATAAATGATAGCCTCGTGATGACGTCATGCCGGTTTACCGCAACCAGAAATGATGACGACATGGCGGTTTACCAATTACCAGAAGATGTCCAAGACAAAGATTTTGTGAAGGATTGACATGAACCAGTTCAAATCAATCTGGGGCCTAATGTTGGGGATATTACCACTGGGCGTGAACCGGCCTACTTGGGCTGGGTTAACTTCATTAGTAGTATAAGCAGATGAAGGCCCAAGGCCTGTAGTCGGTTTAGAACCTGTAGCCGTAAACCGGCCTGATGTATAACTTGTATTGTAAGTTAGGAATAGAGAGATACCAACCGGGATACGAGTATGAACCGGTTGGGACTCTATGGACCGGCGGGCGTCACCCGTGTATATAAGGGGACGACCCGGCGGCGGTTCAAGACAGACAACTACAACTCGAGCCTAGGCGAAGCTTGTTTGCTCCCTAGCCATCGAGACCACATCAATTCCATCACAACTAGACGTAGGCTTTTACCTTCATCGAAGGGGCCGAACTAGTATAAACCCTCGTGTCTTTGTGTCCGCTTTAACCCCTTCGAGTTAACTCGTAGCGATGGCTCCACGACTAAGTCCTTTCACTAGGACATCTGCCGTGACAAATCCACGACATTTTCTGTGTGGCGCGGCCTCGTTGGCAGCGGGGCGGGGCCTCGGTGGAACCGGCGATGCCTCTATCTCATTGCCGGCGGGGGGCGCCTCAGCGAAGCGGTGGAAATCCTCCCCCACGTTGCCGGCACGGTGGGGCCTGGGCTGAGCCAGCGATGTCCTCTGCCTCGTTGTTGGCGGGGCGGGGCCTCGGCGGAGCAGGCGGTGTCCTTTGCCTCGTTGTTGGCGCCGCGGGGCCTCGACGGAGCCGGCGGTGTCCTCTGCCTCGTTGTTGGCGCCGCGGGGCGTCGTCGATGCTAGCGGAGCGGGGACTCGTTGGAGCCGGCATTGTCCTCTGCCTCGTCCTCGGTCTCGCCAAACAGCGCCTCGCCCGCTTCATCGCCCTCTTTGCTAGCCTCTTTGTAGGCGGCCGCAGCCTCCGCCACCCGCATGCGGTACCGCCAGCGCTCGAGGCGGCCCTTGCGGGCGGAGCGGTACAAGTCGAGCAGCGCCTCCTGCTCCGCCCGCTTCGCGGCAATCTGCTCCACCGCCTGCAGGTGCTCCTGGAGGAGATGGTGGTTGTAGGCGGCGTCGGCCTGCGCCTCCCGGAACTGCTCCTCACGCATCTGCCTCACCCTGTCCATATATTGGGCACGAGCCTCGCGGATGGTCATGGTGCAATGCACCAGCGAGGATGGCGCGGAGGAGGGGGGTTGGCGCCGGATCGTCGACTACCATGTTCTCCATTGGGACATCGTCGTCCTCCGGCTGCCTGTCAGCCAGCTGGTCGGCAGCAATGGCTGCTATCTCCTTGTGGTCCATCGTCCACCCGTCCCGAAGAGCGCTGGAGCGCGAGGAAGCCATGGTGGGCAGTAGTGGTGTGGACAAGAGAAAGGGAACGGATGCGGATGACTGCGGCTATGGCCGGCGCAGCAGTTTATATAGCAATGGTGGGCGGGCAGAGGGACGGACGTGTGGCGCCGGAGTAGCCGCCTCGGCAACCGCGTATCATTAATGTGTGCGGCAGATGGATGGACGGATGGCACTTGTGTCGTTTGAAGGTGGAGCAATCGCCTGCACCGGGAAGCGGGGCGGCCGGCGCTGACTGTTTCGGGCGGAAAGCGCGCGCGGGCGAGGAGATCACTTTACTTGGATAGGATGACAATGGGGACCCACCAGGTCCATAGCCTCACGTACGCAAGTGCCTCCTTATTATATATATATAACTATAATTTATTTTGCTTCCTCCTGGTTTCCTGACATCACGGTCCCACACCATTGTCAACCTATGTACTCCCTCCTTTCCGGTTTATAGGGCTTATCTCAAAATTTTAGTTTTTCCATTTTATATGGCTCAATTTGGTTGTTTTCCATCACATGTTCAGATTCCAAGGTGCATTAAAGTATTGCATGCAAGTATTAAGAGAAAATTGACCAATGCATGTACTTTATGCATGCATGCATTGCAATTAATGCATTGATAAACATAATTTTTTGAGGATAACAAGAGCATTAATTAGGTGCTTTTGCAAAACTAGAAAAAGTATTCCACCACTCGCCATCTACCTTGATTGGTGAGATTTTTGAATTGAGCATTATAAACCGGAAAGGAGGGAGTAGTCAATAAACGAGAGAATTGCACAAGAAGCGACCGACAGCTGGGACCAAGCAGCTCGAGCAGTATTTGTGTTTTTGAGGTGTGAGCACTGCAGAGTTTTTTGATGTTTACCCCAGATATTAATTTTTCTCCTCTGAACAACAACGAAAACATCACCGCAGGTATTAACTGGGCGGGCTATGGCCCGTCTAGCCCAGGCTACATATCCAGCCCAGATATTAACTTTTTTCAAGCTGAAAATGGCTAGCCGAGCTATACTTTTTTTAGGAATACCCAGGCAAGGTCAAGTTGTTATTCTCCGCCCCACTGGGCTGCAAATCTTTCCTAGGAGGGATGCATTAGGCTTAACAAGAAAATGGGCTTTAAGAAATAATAAATGGTATGTAATTATAAAAACTGGGTAGTATCTATAAAAAATGCACCAAACAGTGATTACTTTATAAAATATTATTTTTGAAATATTGAAAATTTTAATTTCATTAATTGTTGCGAGCGGAATGTTTCGTTGGATTTTTACGCAATATAAATTTATATTGAAATTGTATTTAATCTGACTAGAAATTTCGGGATAAAAATATCCGGATCCCATCAAAATGTGGGAAATTTTATTGAATTCTGTTTTGAATGGTTGGTTGAAATAGGTTGTACTTTTAACAAACTGTAAATGGGTTGTAGTAAATTCTATTAGAATTCAAAAATGGGTTACACATTCTTACAAATCTCAAATGGGCTATAAGTTCTCTGCCACACACTTCTGGCCTTACTAAGTTGATGCGTCCCCTAAAAAACAGAGTTGATGGGTATGCAAGGCTTTGTCAACTTATAGTCAACACACGGTTCTAGAAGCAGTGGCCGTTGGATGTCCATCCAACGGATGCCGTGCTTCTTCTTCAATCTCGGATATTCTAGCTTCACCCGCCCAAAAAATGATTCATCCCCCTGACATCTGGGGCGCACCGTTTTGGGAGCTGACCTATGGGCCTACTAAGTTGACGTACCAAGGGCTTTGTCAACTTAGTCAATATAAACGATTCTAGCTGCAGTGACCATACAATGTCCATCCAACGGCCGTCGTGCTTCTTCAACCTCTGGTCTTCTTGCTCCATCCGCCCAAAGCGGCGCCGGTCGTGCCTCCTGCTCCTGCCTCCCGTGGCCGGCTGTGTTGCCGCGGAGGCCTCACCGCCCCCTACTACTCCCACCGCTAGCCAGGCCATCCCTCCACTCACCCACACCCCCTGTTATTCTGCGGCGGCGACAGCGCAGCCGAACCAGTGAACCCTCGTACTCCTCTCCATGTGTGCATCCACTGCCGCGTCTTCCCCGGCTCCGCGTCGTCCCCTTCCTAGGCCTCGCCGTCGTCCACCGTCGTGGTGCTCTCGGCGCGGCGTGGTCAACGTGGTCAAGGAACGACTTCCATCGGACGTGGACTGTATGTGGAGAGGCTGACAGCTGGGTCCACGGCAGCCGCAAGGAAGTGCCTCCTTATTACGCGCAAAATAATTATTCCTCCACCTGACAGCGGGGACCCACCGAACGGGCCACCGTATTTCGCGAAAAAAATAATTCGCCCCCTAACTGCTGGGACCCATGAGCTACATCTTCGCACGCAAGGAAGTGCATCCGAAAAAAAAACGATTCGCCCCCCTGACTGCTGGGACCCACCAGCTACATCTTCGCACGCAAGGAAGTGCATCTGGGCAAAAAACGATTCGCCCTCCTGACTGCTGGGACCCAGTTGCTACACCTTCACACGCAAGGAAGTGCGTCCGGGCAAAAAAAACAAAACGATTCGCCCCCCTGACTACTGGGACCCACCAGCTACATCTTCGCAGGCAAGGAAGTGCCTGACAGTCGGGACCCACCTGGTCGAAGCATACGTAGCATTGTCATTCTGGTCGCGAACGTGTACGTACATACTGGTGGATGTAGAGGCGCGCAGGTGTCGTAGTAGAGGCGCGCACGTAGCATGTACACGTACATACAGCGGCGAGGGTGCAAGAAAGAAAATACGGCCACGTACGTACATACAGGCAGGGTCACGAACGCCTACTCACGCATACGTACATGGCTGGGTCGAAACGGAGAAACAACGTCATCGTCATGTTCATGGGGAGATAACGGAATGCGTCGTGTTCATGGGGAGGCAACGGAATGCGTCGTGTTCATCGGGAGGCAATGGAACGCGTGGGAGCCAACCTGCTGGGTCAGAATGGAATGCGTGGTTGTGTTCATCGGGAGGGCTTGGACGGAACAGGCGATGGAAACGAGGCCTAGCGTACCGCACAACAGAGGAAACGGACCTCCTACATTTGGAACGGGGTCCTGTTGATCGGGAGGGGTGTGGCGTACCGCAAAACGGAGGAAACGGACCTCCTATGGTCGAAATGGGGGTCCTGTTGATCGGGAGGGGTGTGAGGTACCGCAAAACGGAGGAAACAGACCTCCTACGGTTGAAACGGGGGTCCTGTTGATCGGGAGGGGTGTGGCGTATAGCAAAACGGACGAAACGGAC
>NC_041387.1:528237246-528240122 GCF_002162155.2 Triticum dicoccoides | reverse complement strand
CCAATCAATCGGCTTCAGTTAGCAGCAGTAGCGAAGGAATTGCTCCATCGGGTTCAGTTAACAGCCATCGATCGATCGCTCGGGTTCAGTAACGCGTAGCCTGCAGTGCAATCGCTCAGGTTCAGTTAGAGCCAACGCCTCACACACACGCGCGTACATGTACGAGAGAAACGCGCATCGCTCCACCCCCGACCTCCCACCATAACTGGCAACTCCCCGAAATTTTCCTCCCCCTCGCTTCTACCACGGTTTTTTCCATCATGGACGGCCCAAAGAATGTCATGCAGCTGCGTCTCCAGCCCGCCCAGGATGAAAAGCCCATTTTCTGTCATGATTTTTTGTCATAGAAGTAGGAGCCCACCACATCTATGATGATACCGGGTTTTGTCACAATTATCGTCATAGAAGTGTCATATGTATGACAGAAAAAAAATTCGTTTGGCCCAAAATGTCACGGATGTGTCTTTTTTTGTAGTGAATCACCAGCCTATGGGATAGCATTGGCTGATGGATGATAACTATGGAACAGCGTTACCTAAAGAACAAGTATCTTAGCTGAACTATGGAACAACGTGAACTCCTGAACAAGACCCGTAAGAGATCAGCATGAATATACAGTGAAATGCGATGATCTATTTTCCATGCTTAGATGAATAACAAAGCCATAAATGTTGCACACAAGTAAGATGAGGGTACAACCTATCTGGCTGCCATCCATAGGAGTGAGCATCATGTGCTGGCTTGTCGATGGCCCTGTAGTTGTTGTGGCTGTCCATGTCAGGCACGCGCATTCGATGCAGGGAACTGTTGAGTGGGGACTATAGCTCCCTTCTGGTGTATGCTTCCCTTGTTGGAGCAGCTGCGGTGAGTCGGAAGATGGTGTGTCTGAAGATGCAGACAACGCATAATGTTAAGAACGACATATCTGTTTGATCTGAAGAAATACACTAAGAGATCAACAGCAAGGTACGAGAGTGGTCACACATCTGTTGACTGAACACGATTTTATTTTATTTTGGTACAGTCCGATCTATGCCGGATGGCTTGATGGTCGTCTTGTGCCTCCAGGGTTGACACTGTTCGGAATATTCCCCGAAGAGCCAACGACCAACGGCAGAGCAGCCTGCCTCCGCCATCCGTGGCCCCGGCCAAAACCCCGCTCCCCGCCCCACCGCACTGCCGTGGTTGCGCCGCCCCCGGGCCAATCCACAAAGACTCCCCGTCATCCAGATCCGGCGGCGACAGTACCTTCAACCCACGAAACTCTAAAAGATAGCCATCTAAGCGCTGCTTTCACGGTGAACTTGCGGCCCCGCACCCTTACGTTAGACACCAGCCAACCGGCAGCCTAGGAGCTCCGCTGCCCCGAGGGGTGCTGCTTCCCATTGGGAATCGATTGGCCCAGAATAAAAATTCAGATAACTGACGCCTAAATAAAGTGATTTGAGATGAGGGTGCGACCTATCTGCGGCATGGTGAAGTAGGCAGGTCCAGCTGCCGAGTCGGTGAGGCTGGCGCGGTTGCGGTGACGACCGGCGGCAGGGAAAGAGCGATGTCGCGACGGTTGACGGCTACGCGGAAGCAGCACCAGGACTCTGGACGGATCCAAAGTAGGAGCCGCTCTGGCGCTATGAACAACGGCGGGGGTGAATCGGCTCCGGTACGGTTCACGCAGCCGTCGTCGTGGCAGCACCAGCAGCGCGGAGTAAGAGGCACACAGCCCAGTGCATGATGGCAAATGGACAGCGTCTCCGGCATTAGGGAGGAGGGCGGGCGCCATGGAGGTAGGGCTGAGGTTTCGCGGCTCGAGAGAAGGGAGCTTCCCGGGGAGAAGGTGATTTGGCGCTCACGAGGTATGAATGGGGGTGGGCAGGGGGCGGGGGGAATTGGGAGGGGAGTGGAAACATGTCTTACGGACGCATTTGTCTGAAATGTGAGGGGGAGTTATAGTTCTACCCTTGCCTATAGGCTTCTCGGCTTGGGTCTGTGTACTGAGGGTCGGTGATAGTAGATTAACTTTGCTTCTCCCCAAGTAGTGGGCGGGAGCGATTTCGGGCGAGGAGGGCATGTTTTGAACTATAGTGGGCGCGAGCGATTTCGGGCAAGGAGAGAATGTTTTGAAATAGTGGGCGCGAGCTATTTTTGGCGAGGAGAGCGTGTTTTGCCGACCATGGTTTATGAATTATTCGGCACATGTCATTTTGGCCGAGGAGAAGGTGCTTGGATGAAGTTACGAACCTACCCTCGATGTACAGCGGGCCAATTGACGCGTGTCCCACATAGGTCAGTAATTTCGCATCTCCCATTTATTTTCTCGGGCGAATTCCACCGAGCAGAGAGGATGTTTAACGGTTCATTCAAATTTTGGGAGAACGAGCATCCACGTCTACCTTACCAAGTCGATTCGAATCAAATTTTGAAATATTAGCTTGCCACTTCTTTTTTAGATGGAGAGATGATGCTCGGGAGTAATGTGTTTTTACATGCTCGTTGCTAGCGATTTACTATATGACAAATAGTTGACCCACTCAAAAACGCAAATCAAACCCAAAATTAAATATCTCGATTCAATGAAATAGCTCGTTCAGTAGGTCAAAATAGTGAACTAAATCCAAAATTGAACACCTCAATCGAGTAGCATGTTGTACAGTATTATAGTACTCCATGAACATGTTGAAAGTCAAATTAATGATCTTGTTTGATATACGCATATATCCGTTCATGTGTGGATTGCAGACAACATGTTTTCCAATTTAAATATTTGAATGCAAGTTTTTATCGAAACATGGTTTATATTAGTCTTTGATGCATAAAACGCGACCTCCCCCTCTCCCGCACTCCTGTTCCCGCTCTCTCTCTCTCTCTCTCTCTCTCTC
>NC_041387.1:528189424-528236950 GCF_002162155.2 Triticum dicoccoides | reverse complement strand
TCTTCAATTCTGTCGCATGCATCCGACACAAAAACCTTGTTGGTCCCTCTCCCTTTCTCTCCATCTCTCTCTCTCTCTCTCTCTCTCTCTCTCTCTCTCTCTTTGTGTGTGTGGGGGGGTCTTTCTAGTTCGCATGCATATATATACACCATCTATAGGTCTCTCTCGCACACTATGTATGATACTTTAGCTAGTCCAAGCTAGATATCTTGGGTGCACTCATCGTACGCACACAAATTCCTTGGCTCTTTGCCCGTAATTCTCTCACGCACCACTATGTCGTCTCGGAGCTCTTCCCCCCCTCTCTCAAACTCTCCATCCACCTGGGTCACACATACACATGCATACCTCACTCGCACTCGATAGGCCCATCTAAAACTCTATCTCTCTCCTTCGTTCTCTCCCCCATCTCACATGCACACACACATACACAATATCATGCCCAGCTAGCCAAGTATGATGGTCTCTCACTCAATTGTAGGCACACGCAGTCCCCCCTATATGTATATGACTGGCTAATCTTAGTCTCCATCACAAACATGTGCATGGTCTATCTCGATTTCTCTCGGGGCATCTTTCTATCGCGCACGCACTCCCTCGATCTCCCACCCATATAGTCCCCTCACGATCTCGAGGGGATCTCTCTATCACAAACTGTAAGTGCATCTAGTGCCACCCCTAGTTGGTTTTGGAGTATTGACGACAAAGTTGGTTGAGGGACTAATGCATCTGTGAGAATTGCAGGATAACGCAGGTAGTGTCCCTCATTGATTCGGTTTACCTACCGGAGATGACCCCTAAAAATGAATGAAGACATTGAAGACAATGGTGGTATGAGAAGATATTCATATTGAAGACTATGACATGAGAAGACATTACGTGAAGACTATGGAGCGCGAAGACTGTGTGGTTTCGTCGTTTCCTTTTCTTCTTTGTTGAGTCATAGGAACCACCGTACTGTTAAGTGGGGTCCAAGTGAACTAAGTCAGAGTGACTGAAGTGATGCTCAACCCAAATCCTATGTCTTCGAGCAAACACAATGAGAGCAAATCTTATCCAGAGTTGGATGAGTCAGCTTTGCTTGTAGCCCAAGTAAAGTTGTCGTGTGTGTTTGAAATCTGACCGTTGGAACACGTGTCAGTTCCTTAGTGACCCAAGGTCATTTCGGACAAATCAGGTCGGGTTGCCCAGTGGCTATAAATAGCCCACCCCCTACACCATAAATTGGTGGCTGCTCAGAGTTTGTGCACGGCTTTTGTCGTTTGAGAGCAACCCACCTCGAAGTCTTTGAGAGAGAGAAATCCTTGCGAGGACAAAGCCCAAACACCCAGAGCCAAAGAGTGTTAGGCATCACTGAAGTCTTTCTGTCTGTGTGACCTGGAGACTTATTACACTTGAGGACTGTGAATCCTCCAGCCGGTTAGGCGTCGTGTTCTGAGCATCCAAGAGTCATTGTGGATTGCCGGTGAACGAAGTCTGTGAAGGTTTGGAAGTCTACCTTGAAGACTTACCAGAGTGATTGGGCGAGGACTGGGTGTCCTTAGCTCAAGGGGAATAAGGTGAAGACACGGTCTTCTGAGTTAAATCTCAGCCTCCCTAACCAGACGTACAGTTGTCACAGCAACTGGAACTGGTCCAACAAATCATGTGTCTTCAACAAGTGACTGGTTCTATCCCTTTCCATCCTTTACTTAAGTTTGTCTTCGTGAAGTCATTGCCTATCTGTCGTACCTGTTTGACTTCATTGCTTGACTACTATCGTTGATTGGCTTCATACTATCTTCCATCCTGATCCTTGCTACTTGCTGCTATTAGTCCTGTGCTTTCACATCATTGCATACTTGACTATGGTTTGCTTACAGTAGTTTATCTTCCGCTGCATATCAATTAGGGCATTTCAATTGTTTGTCTTCGAAACTTCCAAGTGTTGAAGACTTTCATAAAAATCGCCTATTCACCCCCCCCCCTCTAGTCCATACTAGCACTTTCAATTGGTATCGGAGCAAGGTACTCCCTTGTTCTGTGTGATTCAGTTTAACCACCTGGAGTTTTAGCTATGTCGACTGCAGGATTGAGGAACATATCTTGCCCCACCTTTGACGGTCATGAGTATCCCCGATGGAAGGCCATGATGAAGAAGCGACTCATGGCTATGGATAGCGAACTGTGGACCGTCACTGAGATTGGCCTCACTGATATATGCAAGATGGCTGAGGCCGATGACATTCACAAGTACACTCTACTGAACCTTACGGCGAAGGATGTCATCTGCTCTCATCTGTCCTGAAATCAGTTCAGGAATGTTATGCACCTCAATCACGCGAAGCTAATCTGGGACCGGCTTTCTGAGGTCTATGAAGGTCATCGTACTCGTCATGATCCTTGGTTTGAGTACTACAAGGAGTCTCTTAAGGAGATGACCTTTGCACCTGAATCGCCATCATCTTCATCATGCCTCATGGCAAGGGGTGATAAGGTAACTGAATGCTACCTCTCTGAAACTAGTGATGATGAATCAGGTGATGAATTTGGCCCCAGTTATGTCAAACTTGCTTCCCTTGCCACTAAATAACAAAGAGTCTTGGAAAGGGTTCAAGACATGCTTAGTAAGAGTGATGATATGTTGGGGAAGAAATGGATCAGTCAAAAGCATTGGTTGAGAGTCTTCAGAGACTTCATTCCAAGTTTGACGCCCTTCAAGATCAACATAATGCTCTCTTGTGTGATCATGAGAAGCTTTCTTCTGAATCTCTTCAAAGAAAGCAAGACCTTGAAAAGATAAGAGTGTATTATGAAGATCTCTAGAAGGAGTGCGATTCATTGCTTGCTCAACAAATCAGCGTTACAGAAAGAATTTGAACCACCATGTCTAAAATGCATTGAGCGTGATAACGCTACATCTGTTGCTGAATGTTCCACTGCTGCTACTGTTTCATTGTCTTCACCTACTGATGTGGTTACTAACCCCTCTGCGGAGGATACCACTGCTATTGCTGATGAAAATGCTATGTTGAAGACATTGCTTGAAACAGGGATGTATAAGAGTCTGAAAGGACATCAGACACTCTGCGATGTCCTCAAAAAGCAGATTCTGAACCGAAACCCTAGGAAAGAGGGTGTTGGGTTCGAGAGGAAAATGAATGTTGATGGCTCGTACTGGAAGCCTGAGCAGTACCCCAAAACCACATGGGTTGCTGCAAAGGAACCTTCAGTATATCCATCCACTTTATCTGGCTTTACCTGTGCTAATCCTATTATCATTGATGAATCCTTTGATGCAAACTATAAGATGTTCAAGAATCAGAATGGTGAAGTGTTTGCCAGGTACATTGGTACTAACTGCAGGAATGGACCACCTATGAAGAAGATCTGGGTACCTAAGCAGTACATTGAAAATCTTCCTGTGAATGTCGTCATGACACCACCAAGGAAGAAGATAAACCCCAGACCTATGGCTTCATATGGCGCAAAGGCTTCATACAGATACAGGACTCACTTGAGTCACCCTAACGCCAATGTTTTGCACGGAAATCATACTCAGACTTATGAATATGAGCGTGTGTCTCCGAACCGCTATGTTCATAGGACTAAGAACTTTTCTGCTTATTCATATGAGTATCATTCTTCTCCTGCAAGGCTATTTGCTAGGGCTCCAAAGCCGAAATTCTCAGATGCTGCACTTAGACTCATTGCTTCTAAGCCACCCCTGAAAATGTGGGTGGCGAAGAAGAATTAACTTTCATTTGCAGAGAAAGGTCTCCAGCCTACAATCACAGGCGTCCGATGCTATTGCTGGGGACCTAAAACACATTAAGGATGCATGATAAAATGTCATCCTATATACTTCATATATGAATCTCTTACCTATCATACTTTGTATCCTAATCTTGATATAAGCTGTGACAATCCCTATATGTGTCAAATGCTTATGCTTCACAACACTCTTGTGAAGCCTATCCTCCTAACTGCACTGTAGGGTACATCACCAAAAGCTTCAAAATGGATTATGGACAGTGGATGCACAAATCATATGACTGGTGATCGAAGTCTTCTCATGGACTCAACCTTACATCCATTCGACAAGAGTCACATCACATTTGCTGACACTGGTAAAAGCAAGGTATTGGGTCTAGGTAGAGTTGCAATCTCAAAGGATCAACACATGGATAAAGTGATGCTTGTTGAATCCCTTGGTTTCAACTTAATGTCTGTCTCAATGCTTTGTGACTTAAACATGATTGTGCTATTCGGAAAATATCGCTGCCTTGTACTAATGGAATCTGACAAGTCTCTAGTCTTTGAAGGGTATCGAAAAGATGATATGTACATGGAAGATTTCTTAGCAGGTCCACAGCTTGCCGTTTGTCTTCTCACAAAAGCTTCAGAATGCTGGCTCTGGCATCGAAGGCTAGGGCATGCTGGCATGAGGAACTTGCACTCACTCGTCAAGAAGAAGCATGTCATAGGCATTGAAGATGTCAAGTTCAAGAAGGATCGTCTGTGTGGTGCCTGCGAAGCTGGAAAGATGACTAGGGCAAAGCACCCCTCGAAGACAATCATGACAACATCTCAACCCTTCGAGCTGTTACACATGGACTTATTCAGACCTACTCACTACTCCACCCTCACAACAACTGCTTGTCTGTATGGCTTCGTAATTGTTGATGACTACTCAAGATACACATGGGTTCATATAATTCTCTACAAGATTGAAGTGCAAGATGTCTTCAGACGCTTCGCCAATCGAGCAATGAACAATTATGGCGTGAAGATCAAGCATATCAGAAGTGACAATGGCACTGAATTCAAGAACACCGGACTTAATCTGTATCTGGATACAATGGGAATCACTCATGAGTTCTCTGCTCCATACACACCTCAGCAAAATGGCATCGTTGAATGCAAGAACAAAACCCTCATTGAGATGGCTCGAACAATGCTCGATGAATACAAGACACCAAGAAAGTTCTGGCCTGAAGCTATTGATACAACATGTCACATCATCAACCGTGTCTACATCCATAAGCTTCTGAACAAAACATCCTATGAGCTCCTTACTGGCAAGAAGCCAAACGTCAGTTACTTCAGAGTATTTGGAGCTAAGTGCTGGATCAAGGATCCCCATCACAAGTCAAAATTTGCTCCTAAAGCTCACGAAGCCTTCATGCTTGGCTATGGAAAGGACTCACACTCCTACAGAGTCTTCAACCTCTATCTCTACAAAATCGTCGAAACTGTGGATGTGAGATTTGATGAAACCAATGGTTCTCAAAGAGAACTCCTGCCAAGTACACTAGATGAAGCTCCCCCAAGCGAATCTATCAAGCTGATGGGAACTGGTGAAATCATGCCTTCTGAAGCACAGCCTGAAGAGGAACTTATCATCTCTGCACCAAATCAACCTGAAGACAATGCTCAGACCGAAGACAATCCTTCCAATGATGACAATGATCAGCAAGAGCAAAGTCTTCGTCCTGTTCATCCTCGTGTTGCAAATGAAGTACAAATTGAGAAGATAATTGACAGCATCAATGCACCTGGTCCACTGACTCGCTCAAGAGCAACACAGTTAGCAAAAAAATTCTGTGGGCACTTTTCATTTGTGTCAATATCAGAACCCAAGAAAGTTGCTGAAGCTCTTATGGAACCTGAATGGATTCAAGCCATGCAAGAAGAACTTCAACAGTTCAAGCTGAACAATGTTTGGGAACTTGTCAAGCGACCTGACCCTCGCAAGCATAACATTATTGGAACAAAATGGATATATCGAAACAAGCAAGATGAGCATGGCCAAGTTGTCAGAAAGAAAGCACGTCTTGTGGCTCAAGGATATACTCAAGTTGAAGGAATTGACTTCGATGAAACATTTGCTCCTGTGGCTAGGCTTGGAGCTATTCACATACTGCTAGCCTACGCTAATCATCACAACAACTTGCTATACCAAATGGATGTGAAGAGTGCATTTCTCAATGGCAAGATTTAAGAAGAAGTATATGTAGCTCAACCACCTGGCTTTGAAGATCCAAAACATCCTGATATGGTGTACAAGCTAAACAAAGCACTATATGGCCTCAAACAAGCTCCTCGTGCATGGTATGATACGATCAAAGACTTCCTGAAGAGCAAAGGCTTCAAACCTGGATCCCTCGATCCTACACTCTTCATGAAGACATATGATGGTGAACTGTTTGTGTGCCAAATATATGTGGATGACATAATCTTCGGCTGCACCAACCAGAAGTATACTGATGAGTTTGGATACATGATGCAAGAGCAATATCAGATGTCCATGATGGGAGAGCTGAAGTTCTTCCTTGGTCTTCAAATTCGTCAGCAAAGGAATGGCATCTTCATATCTCAAGAAAAATACCTCAAAGATTTTTTGAAGAAGTTTGGAATGGAAGACTGCAAAGGCTACACGACGCCAATGCCGGCCAAACACCATCTTGGTCCCGACGACAATGGTAAAGAGTTCGATCAAAAGGTATACCGCTCCATGATTGGTTCTTTGCTTTATCTATGTGCATCTAGGCCAAGTATTATGCTTAGTGTTTGCATGTGTGCTCGATTCCAAGCGGCACCAAAGGAATCGCATCACTTAGCTGTGAAGCGAATTCTTAGATATTTGGCTTACACCCCAACACTCGGATTATGGTATCCCAAGGGCTCAAAATTTGATTTGGTTGGATTCTCGAATGCTGATTATGCTGGTGACAAGGTGGATCGCAAGTCTACATCAGGCACATGTCACTTTCTTGGTCGATCACTTGTCTGTTGGTCTTCAAAGAAGCAGAATTGTGTATCACTCTCAACTGCTGAATCTGAATACATTGCTGTTGGATCCTGTTGTGCTCAGCTTCTATGGATGAAGCAAACTCTCAAGGACTATGGCATCAACCTGAAACAAGTACCTCTCTTTTGCGACAACGAAAGTGCCATCAAGATAGCCAACAATCCAGTCCAGCACTCAAAGACAAAGCACATTGAAATTCGTCATCACTTTCTCCGAGATCATGTCATGAAGAAAGATATCGACATCATTCATGTCAACACTGAAGAGCAACTGGCAGATATCTTCACAAAGCCCTTGGATGAGAAAAGGTTTTGCAAGTTACGGTGTGAGATAAATATCTTGGAATCCTCTAATGCCCTGTGAACAGGCACACATCCTAACACTTATGCATGTTGATGACTTAGATGTGCAACACACGAAGTAATGTATATCTTCAATCAATGAAGACTTACACTCTGAGTGTGAATACATTAACATGGAATTTGACTTCAGAGTGCCACGATAATTGTGCGCCGTGTCTGGGTCTAATACTTCCTATACGGTGGGTAACGCCACCACCAAATCTCTCTGTTTGAAGTGTTTCACTCATGGCGTTATTTTTGCAATGACTTCGCATTTGGTTTGTCTTCAGTTTCAATTTATCTTCATGATTTTCTTCACTATGATGATTTGATTGCTTTCTGATATATATATATATATATATATATATATATATATATATATATATATATATATATATATATATACTAGTGTTCTGTCCTCTATAGCATTCACTTATAGCTATGTCTTCAATTTGAATCCTTGAACTAAGTGAATGTGATCGGACCCTAACCTCTCTATGCTTTCTATCTCAAACTCTATCTGTCCAAATCATATGCATTCTATTGAAACTGTCAAATGTCTTCTCTGTGTCCTAGTCAGCAGAAGGCAAAGAGATAAACATTAAATTTGTCTTAAATGACTTATCTTTATTGTTGAAATCCGGAGAAGCCGGAACAACTCTCCGACATGCCTGGCGGGCGTGGGAACGTGGGACAACTCTGAGTATGTTGCATGCTTGCCACGTGCCCCTCAGATGTGAACTGCCAGGGGCACCAGCGTAATTGCGTTGTGCCGCACACCTACTTATAAATACTTGTCCCCTGCGGTAAAGAAATCCTTCTTCCACCTCTCCACCTCGTCAAAGCCTAGCGCCACTGCTAGCTCTCGACGACGCTGGCGATGAAGCGCTTAGCTGCCGCGACTTCTCCGACGCCGTCCTCACGCCGGCCGCGGACATCGTCCTCTCCGCCATTGTTGTAGGTGTCCTCCGTCGCCAAGTTAGGGCACGGTGGGCTGAACTGCTCGGTCTCCTATTCATCTCATCTAGCAGTTCTTCGTGCGGTAATTATAACTCTATTTTTACTGCCTTTTTGATCTTTAAAGATTCATCCTATCTACCAAAAGTGGTTTCTGTCTACACAATGTTAGATCTATTCTGTCTGCATCTCATATTGCCTAGTCTATTCACTTGAATTTCATGTCTAGTTTGATTCCTCACTTGTACTTATTCACAGATTCGTACAAATCTGGAACCAACTCACATCACCTAAGTGAATGTCTTCGCATCATGAGGTCAATGTCTCCAAACTGATTTATCTTCAAAATCTTCTGAGAATGCATATGACCTCTTCCCCTTCCCTCGCATCTCTAATGCTGTCACAGGTACATGTCCGTGGGAGAATCCCTTGGTTCTCATAGTCTGCATTCATTTGCAGAATACTTACAGCATCACATTGATTCTCCTGAAGCCAGTTCCTGCTTGACCAGCAAGCGTAAGTCTCTGAAGCCATTGAACATCTTGAAGCCATTCAGTTTGAAGTTCATGGCTGCAAAAAAATCAGCAAGGAAGGGTGGCAGACAGCGCCGAGAAGGAACATCCAAAGATCTGCCTGATGACCTAGCAGAGCTCTACAAGACAAATCCTGAAGAGACTTGTCATCAGTGCAAGACTCGAATCCAATGGATTCAACGCTATTGGGCTAAAGAATGGTTCAAGTACAAGTTTATGACCAAGGAATATGCGGACAAGAATGCTATCAAGAGACCTTGGGGTGATATTCTCTATCGAGGCCTTCAACCCAAGAACAGAGCTGAAGCTATTGCGCAAGGCTTCTATCCTTGCATGGTCCGTGGACCTCAGCCTGAGAACGCTGATCCCACATCATTACTCTGGTGTCATGACGATGCTCTCTTCAAGCGCAACTTTCAGTTCGCCCAGGCTTCGGCCAAGAAAAACAAGAATTCATTGGGATTAGACTTCAACCCTGGTCCCTCTGCTCCCCGTGCTGACGGATCCTGTGATGCAGAACCGAATGTCATTGGTCCCTTCTCCAACCTTGACGGCCTCATCACCTACATCAGTTCGCCCAGGCTTCGGCCAAGAAAAACAAGAAGTCATTGGGATTAGACTTCAACCCTGGTCCCTCTGCTCCCCGTGCTGACGGATCCTGTGATGCAGAACCGAATGTCATTGGTCCCTTCTCCAACCTTGACGGCCTCATCACCTACATCTTGGTCCAGGGTGCCAGAGTAGATCATTCTGATAATGATGCTGATACTGATGAAGCTCCAGCTCCTCCTCCGAAGCCGCAGAAGCAAAAGAAACTAAAGGCTTCAAGATCAGCTGCACCTCCAAAAGCTTCTCGTGCAAAGCCACTGGCCACTGCACCTCCTGAAGACAGTGTGCAGTCTGAAGATCAATCCCGTATCTCCAAGAAGACGGAGAAGAAAAAGCAAATTGTCAGGCATACTGATCAAACCTTGACTCTTGCTGCCATTCTGCATGAAGAACCCATCGATCTGTCCAGCAACGAAGATCTTGCAGATGATGCCCTTGAGCAACTGATCAAGAGCAAATAAGAAGCAGAAATCTTCAACAACTTGCCTCTCTTCAATGTGGCAATCATCCACAACTTCATTGATGAGTGGTTCGACACCCCCAATCTCAGCTTTGAAGATTTGCAGCTTCCCATTGGCCTCAGCGTCTCTTTCAATGGCGCCATTGCTTCTGAACTAGCTCTCGCTCAGCGCATCGTTGAGCTAAAGAACAAGATTGACTATGAAAAGGCTCAGTTCAAGAAGCATGTGGCGAAGCTCAGCGTGCAAGACGTCAGAAACTTCAAGGTCATGCTGCATGAGCTTAAAGAAGCTTTTCTTAAGAAGCGTGAAGAAGCTCAAGGCTCTCGTGAGCGCATGAAGAGTTTGGCTGACAAGTGTGTGCTTGCCTACAATGAGGCTGAGAAGCGCAAGTCACTTGGCCGTCCTGGCATTGACCCCAGGATGGCTGCAAAGAAAAAGAAGAAGCTTTCTGCTGACCAGCCTGCACCTTCAAGCCAAGAAGCCCCTCGCATTATCTTCCCAAGCAGCATGACTGGCTCGAAGCCAAAAGTCCTGTCAACCGCTTCATAACAGAAGAAGACGAGGGTTGCTGAGGCTGAAGCCAGAAAGAGGAAGAATCCTGAAGCCTCTGATGCTGCTCCCTCCAAGAAGAAGCGCAAGACCAAGAAGACTAGGGCTGCTCCCACAGATCCCTTAGTTGTTGAACCCATTTCAGTGGTTCGCCCTGCGTCAAAACATCAAGAAAGAAGGATGATAGTTCATGAGCCTGCTTCCACAGAGGCTCATGAAGCTGAAGATATTCCAGCAGCTGAACCCACCGCTGCTGAAGACATTGGTCACGATGACAATGTTGAAGATGATTAAGTTCTTCCTCAGATTGAACACAATGTGGTATCATCGCCTGTTCTTACGAACAGCGAACTCATCAGCATTGGTCGTCCTCTGATGCCAACTGCTCAGGATGCATCGTGGGCTGATCACCCACAGCAACAAGACTCCCCCAGTACTCCCCAACAACAACAACAAGCTACACCTCCCATGCAAGAAGAAGATGAAGACTTTGAGGCCCAGCCAACTCCATCTCCAAAGGCGTTGCCAGCATTTCACAGGCTTCGCAAAGGACAAGGGCCTCAAGTCCCTCTGTCGAGCGTTCCAGAAGGAGAAGTGCAACGCCAACCTGTTGCACGTCAAGTATTTTCTGAACCCACTCCAACTGTGAATGTCTCCGCGTCTGAAGCCCAAGCTACTGAAGACATTCTGGCTGCATCAGCCGATGAGAATCAAGAAGTCGTACATGTCCCGACTCCCCCAGTTATTGAAGAAGCTGTTCCTGATGTGAACGAGCCAGTGTCCGACCCTCTTGTTCATAAAGTGGAGGTTGAAAATGTTGAAGCTGCCACCACCAACGCCAATGAAGCCAATGACGTTGTCATGGCTGAAGCTAATGTGGAGCTTGCACCAACTAGTGTGCCTGAAGCTAATGAGGCCACTGTTCCTGAAGCACCTGTTGTGCAGCCTGAAGCCTCAGCTGTTTCCACTGCTCCTGCTCCACCACCAAGGCCCCATACAATCGAGCAAGCATACAGTCATGGTCAGCTAACCACTGTTCGATGGCCCATTCTGGTACCTCCACCTACTGCCTCTGGTCCTCAATTTGATTATCATGTTGTGCATAGGCCTCAGGTCCAGAAGCCAAAGCCAAGACTGTCAAGGTTTCCAGGCACTGCAAACTCACCAGGGTCCTTCAATGCTAATGGCTTCAAAAGCCACAATACCTTCTTTGACAGTGCCAAGAACCCCTACTCAAAGCCAAGGATATCATTAGATCATTTCTGGAGCTATCAACAACGAAGCTATTACTCCTGTGTTTTGTATGATCAAGGGCACATTTTCCCTCATATCCGCCTTGACACTGAAGCTATTGCTGGACTGCCGTGCTTAGAAGAAGCACTTGATTGCTTTCGTGATGCTGGTCTGCTCAACTTTGTGACAGACAAAGAACACTGGAATGAAGAGCTATTGCTTCAATTCTATGCTACTCTACACATTCGCGGCTACAACAGAGATATCAAGACATGGGTTCTCGAGTGGATGACCGAAAAATAAAATGTTCATCATGAAGCCAAAGCTCTAGATATCATTGAGCTTACAGGCCTAGCCACTCCTGGAGAGCTATATGAACCTGATTGTCAACTACACCGCAATGCATTGGAGAGCATCTTCCATAAGCCAGAACCCAACATGAGCCAGATGTTGAGCATGATGAAGCCTTTGCCATCTGACGTTGAATATCCAACAGAGTTCTTTGTTGAAGACCTTGAGTATCTGTCGCGCACAATATATCATATTATCAGGCGAACTCTATGGCCTATCAAAGGACATTCATCAGTGGCCAAGCTTGAAGGAGCCATGAAGACTTTGGTCTTTTACATTCTCAATGGCATCAGCTTCAATACTCAAGAATTCTTCATCAGGCAACTTGCTGCTTCTAGATCTGATCTTTTTGGTCTGAAGTTCTATGCTCCTTGGGTCATGCGCCTCATCAAGAGACACTCATCTGTCAACTATCAACCCTCTGCTCGCAATCATCTGATCTTTTTACCAGAGGTTGATATGTCAGTTGAAGCCATATACTCTGACCCTGCCAAGAAGCCTCTTTGTCTTCAGAATGTCAAGCACCAAAGCTTCACTCAACCCATTGAAGGCGTCCAAGTTGCAACACGTATCTATCCAATGGCTGGAAATACTCGTCTGCCTCATCGTGCACCTACTGAAGCCACTGAAAGCACCATTGCCCAAAGGCCTCGGAAGCGCTCTCGCGTTCTCAATGACCGAGAACTTCTTGTGGCACTTCATCAGAAACAAGATAAGCATCACTATTGGCTCAAGAGATAGATGCAAAGCCTCTTGGTGGATGTAAATCGCATTCGAAACCTTGCCACCAAGAATGCATTTGTGGCTCATGAAACTTGCCAGAGATCATGGAAGAGTTTGACCCTGCTCAGTGCTGAAGCAGATCTTCAAGACGATTGCTTCAATGAAAGATTCAAGTTCGACTCCACTCCTCCATGGACTGCTGTCCTACGTCGAACTCCATCTCTTGAAGACTCTGAATATTCCTCCTCCGCGGCAACTGTGAATGCCAGAGTGATAGATGATGAAGATGATGCTACTTCACCGCCTCCTACCTCTGCACGCATCGACACTGCACCAAGTACGTCTGCACCGCCAACCAACACCGACAACCCTGCTGCTTCACCTACTCATGAGGACGAGTAGATGCTCTATGTCTTCAAAACTTTTTGGTCCTTACTGACAAAAGGGGGAGAAGCGTATGAGTTGATAGTCTTCAAGCGGGTTCATATGGGCGGTTGCATTATATTTTGCCTCATGCTTACAACTCTTGCTTTTGAAACATTTGGTTCTTTGAGTTGTAACACTTAAACTTGATGGTCGTCTGCTACTTATTTGCTTTACTGTGATGCGATGATAAATTCCGCATGTGCAATGATAACTTCCGCACTTAGATCATTCTGCAGACGTCCATTTTTCATTATGCATGTCATTCTACTTGTTATATCATCTCATGCATGATGTAATTATCTTCATAAGTTGAAGAGGATCTCCACAAGTACAACCTGCCATGTGCATTTGCATTCCAAAAGCAAATTACTTATATGCACATCTTCAGGGGGAGCCCTTGCTACTTATGAAGACAATTCCCTATCCTTTACAATTTCACATACTTTACCCCTGTTGAAAATTTCAACCAGTTTGTCATCAATCACCAAAAAGGGGGAGATTGTAACTGCATCTAGTGCCACCCCTAGTTGGTTTTGGAGTATTGACGACAAAGTTGGTTGAGGGACTAACGCGTTTGTGAGAATTGCAGGATAACGCAGGTAGTGTCCCTCATTGATTCGGTTTACCTACCAGAGATGACCCCTAAAAATGAATGAAGACATTGAAGACAATGGTGGTATGAGAAGATATTCATATTGAAGACTATGACATGAGAAGACATTACGTGAAGACTATGGAGCGCGAAGACTGTGTGGTTTCGTCGTTTCCTTTTCTTCTTTGTTGAGTCATAGGAACCACCGTACTGTTAAGTGGGGTCCAAGTGAACTAAGTCAGAGTGACTGAAGTGATGCTCAACCCAAATCCTATGTCTTCGAGCGAAGACAATGAGAGCAAATCTTATCCAGAGCTGGATGAGTCAGCTTCGCTTGTAGCCCAAGTAAAGTTGTCGTGTGTGTTTGAAATCTGACCGCTGGAACACGTCAGTTCCTTAGTGACCCAGGGTCATTTCGGACAAATCAGGTCGGGTTGCCCCGTGGCTATAAATAGCCCACCCCCTACACCATAAATTTGTGGCTGCTCAGAGTTTGTGCACGGCTTTTGTCGTTTGAGAGCAACCCACCTCGAAGTCTTTGAGAGAGAGAAATCCTTGCGAGGACAAAGCCCAAACACCCAGAGCCAAAGAGTGTTAGGCATCACTGAAGTCTTTCTGTCTGTGTGACCTGAAGACTTATTACACTTGAGGACTGTGAATCCTCCAGCCGGTTAGGCGTCGCATTCTGAGCATCCAAGAGTCATTGTGGATTGCCGGTGAATGAAGTCTGTGAAGGTTTGGAAGTCTACCTTGAAGACTTACCAGAGTGATTGGGCGAGGACTGGGTGTCCTTAGCTCAAGGGGAATAAGGTGAAGACACGGTCTTCTGAGTTAAATCTCAGCCTCCCTAACCAGACGTACAGTTGTCACAGCAACTGGAACTGGTCCAACAAATCATGTGTCTTCAACAAGTGACTGGTTCTATCCCTTTCCATCCTTTACTTAAGTTTGTCTTCGTGAAGTCATTGCCTATCTGTCGTACCTGTTTGACTTCATTGCTTGACTACTATCGTTGATTGGCTTCATACTATCTTCCATCCTGATCCTTACTACTTGCTGCTATTAGTCCTGTGCTTTCACATCATTGCATACTTGACTATGGTTTGCTTACAGTAGTTTATCTTCCGCTGCATATCAATTAGGGCATTTCAATTGTTTGTCTTCGAAACTTCCAAGTTTTGAAGACTTCCATAAAAATTGCCTATTCACCCCCCCCCTCTAGTCGATACTAGCACTTTCACAAACACACCCTCTCTCCCTCCCCATGCGTCCATGCCATCCATGTGTCCCTCTCGACCTTTGTTCCTTGTTGGCCAAACCTCTATTGGACATGTGCTACAGGGGTGTCTCTCTCCGTTGCAAACAATCACACACTAGCTATCTTCGTGTATCTCCTCGCCTCGCTTTTCCATCTCGGAGATGCATGCGTGATATGTTCACATAAGAAACGAAAAAACATGAGGATGCCATGCAAAAACAGTGCCACGAGTGGTGGAAGCAAACACAAGGCCCTCGTATTGAATTGCATCACATTACTCATCCATGTACGGAAACTGATTTTTGAGCAATATCCATTGAGTCAAACCACCAAGGACGGCAACAAGCTTGTCAAAGATAGCAACAACTTCATAGTTGTTGTAATTCCAAGAGCGGTTGGGAACTCGACAAATTGCTATCTTCCATAGAAGACGGTCACCATGATTGTATTTGAACGTGCATACAATACTGGTGTGCTCAACCTCTGGGCAGTCTGCTGAGATTTTTGGAAGTGGAACCCGGTCATGAGTGTACACATTCACAAGTACCCACTCGCAGTTGGACCCAATGTAAACAACCCAATCTCCATTTGCGCCTGCCCAAGCGTTGCCCTCAAGCGATGGCATCTTAACATCATACGTATCATTATCAAGCGGCATCAACTTGCACAGGGCGAGGCCTCCGTCATGCCGGCGCCAGTCATCAGGGTCACGGCAAAGAGGATAGGGGAGATCAAACTGCTCCTTGACTCTTGGGCTCCTTGTAATGATGTTATTAGTTGAGTCAAGAATGGGCTTGAACGAACCTGCCATGAGTTGCTCCACCACGTCATCTTTCAGATCGGGGCAAGAATAGCGGGGTCATTTCCGTCCTGTTCCCTCCATGTTGAAGACGATCGAACAATGGCAGAAGAAAGGGTGAAGGGCTGAAGGAAAATGGAGGAGGGAGAGGAAGAGCGTGCGACAACAGTTCCAAATTGAGAGGGAAAGGCGAAGATTCGGTGGACGGTTACCAGTTTGCTACGGTTCACGAAGAGGCGCCCCGGCCTACACGTCGGTTCGGAAATACTCCTACTACTCGCCATCGTCTCACTTATATGTTGGAACGGGACCACATGTCAATGAAACATGGTGTGTAATTTCTCGTGCAAAATGCGATCTGGCCGCGTTGGCCCGAGGTGCCACATTAGTTATCGACCTTTATTTTTTAATGGCGTGTCGTTCAGTTTTGAAGCACGACTAATTGGTACTGTACACAGAGAAAATATAAACTACTCTACCACTACTCCACCTCCAGTACTACTAGTATAAAAAAGATATATAGGCTAGAGCTTCAGCGCTTTCTTGCTAAGGGCTGCCCACTTGCTTCTCACACTACCACCCTCTCTCCAGATCTAAAAAAGACGGCCCCTCTCTCCCTCCTCACCGGTGGTCACAGATCCGCTGGGGAAGAAAAGGACGTGCAGCGTTGACGCACTCGTCGTTGGCGAGCGAGGTCACGCACTAACGACAAGGTCATTCTCTCAGACCTAGCGCCCGCGCGGGATGGCCTCCGTCCCCAAGCTCGCTACCGTAGTGTGTGCGGAGGATGACGGCCACAAGCGAATCCACTTCCCGCCAACCCTTAGGTATGCTACCTCTTTTCGAACCATACCCTTGTCCTATTGCCCCATCTGCCACGTCGTTGCATGTGGATCTTTTTCCACTCCACCATCTTCCCAATTTGTTATCCTCTGCTCTGCTGGCCATGCAAACGAAAAGCATAATTTGCACTATTAAAGGAAACCCTACTTCATGCAGACTAATCCATGTCTGGGTTGAATAAGGAAAGGAAGGGAGACTGTACTGTCCAAGAGAGTAGGCATCGAACCCGCATCTAGGTTGAAAAGGGGAAAATCAGTAGCTAAGGAACGAGTCTCGTGTCTCTTGGTTGAAGAAGGGTAGAAAGGCATGACAACGCAATAGAGAATGACCAGGTCGATCGGTTTGTTGTCCTCACATAGGAAAAAGGTGGCTAAAGAGAACAAAAATGGGACATAATCCACATATGCTGCCTGGATATTTGTTGCTCTGGGCAACCATACCTCCCTCACCACTCTGCGTCCGTGGAGGTACATCGTACTGGTGCGCCCACTGTCCGAATGGGCCTCCCATGCTCTTATTGCCACTTTTTTTGCTGTTAGTATAACACCAGCAGTCAAGTCAAGCAATGCTACTGCTAAAGTGATGCCACATTTAACTAATGCCGCTCTCAGTCTAATGCCACCGATAAATTTAAGCAATGCCATTTAATGTCACTGGATTATTTCAGGGTTAGCTGTTGATTGTGGATGTATTAAAGATTTTTCAGCTAAGGCATTCTAATGCTGTTGCACAGCAAGTATACCAACGATGAAACTTGTTACTACCTTCAGATTTTTGCACTGTTAATGCTTATAGATTACATACCTCACTTTCATGAGATAAGTTAATTTTTTTGTACAGTGTCACCAAAATGCCAAGGCACTGATGTCATTTTATTTTGGTTAAACTGCACAAACAATTATGGAGACAAGAGGAAAGTTCAAGAGTGGGCACCTCCTCCTCCGGCTGTTCTCTTGATTCGTTCGATCAAGTTTTTATGTTTGATTGATTATCAAGATTGGGATAGCAATTTTTAAGGTCCCCCCGAGTTCGAAATGATATTTACCTTGGAGGTACATGGTTTGCAATTTTTTATACTGTCATTAGTTAATAATGCTAGTTACCTTCAGACTTTTGTATTTGGTTTAATGCTCATGCACAGCTAGTATACCAATGCTGAAACTTGTTACCTTTACATTTTGTATTGTTAATTCTTATAGAAACCTTCCAGTGCTAGAGTTTATTGAAATCTGTTCAGTAAAACCATTGTACTGTACCCTGTAATAAACTAACTACTCTACTATTGCACTAGCCACTGGATTAGTGTATATTTGTAGTATTCGAATGGTGTTGCATTAGCGTGTGGACATAAATAAAGTGTGGCAAGCTTTCCCAGATATGTGCTCAAGAAAACTACTGCCTATTTTTCTAAATACTAGATATTTGGGTACTTTAAATTGAACCACGAAAACGTCTTATATTAAGGAATAGAGGGTGTAGAGTTCACTCAAATTATCCCGGTAAAGCTAGTCACACCTTTGTTAAAATTAATGTTCATTATGTTATCGGAGAAGGTGTGTATGTTTGTCTCTAATGACTGTCGACTACATACCTGACATCATGATGTAATGTTAAGTCATTTCCTTTTGTATAGTGTCACTGAATTGTCAAGGCGGTGATGGCATTTTATTTTAGTAGAACTGCACAAAATTTTCTTAAAAGAAGAGGAAAGGTCAGGAATGGCTCAGTTTTTTAGAAAAACTATGTATGCCTTCCTGACATCAGTCGCTGTTGCTTTATTTATTCCTTCAAACAGGTGGTTAGAAACAGTCTTGCTACCTTTTCCCATTAAGAAATTGGAATTCTTATATTTGTGAGTCTATGCTTCAACTAGTGCCACTTTTATAGTAATCACACTTTCAATATCTATGCAAATAGGGATGCTCGATTTTAGTGGAACTGCACAAAAAGTCCAACTGGTTCAACATTAGAGCATGTTTTTTTCCAAACCTTTATATCCAATTGGTGGCACTATGAGTTGTTCATTATGAAGGTACATGGTTTGATACTATCTTGCTACTCTTTTTGTACTGTCATTAGATAGTAATACTAGTGGTTTACATGTGAATTTATTGGCAGGGTGGACCTACATTGGAGGTGCAGGACAGGAATCAATGATTGGATGCTCAATTTCGGTTGTATCAATTTCACCTCTTCCATCACTACGAACATGGATATCGTTGGTCTGATGAAGAATAGGCGCTATATTTTTGCTCTGAACCAGCAAATCAATTCAGTATGAAATTGTCCACGGCAAAACATAACTGTATCAGAGTGTCCAGTGCAGAACATGACAGATGCTAAGCGGAAGAGACATGTTTAAACCAAAAATACATGGTGTGGTATATGTTTACTAGCTGCTTGATATTTGTGCAGACAGAGATGTCTTCCCGTTGCTATTTGGCAAACAAACAAAGTGTCCGCAATTTTGGTTGTACTGCACAAGAGAATAGTATAGTCACTGCATGCAGTGCCATTTTAAAATAGACACAGAAAGATTGGATAGTCACTTCATGGACTGCAGAAAAGTAGTATTGTACTATTTATTGGCCAACACTAGGTGCTTCATTGCTCTGGTCTGATTATACAATGGGCATCATTTTGCCTAAGTTAAAGTTTGTATTTCGAAAATAGTCTCGTGGTGTGATCGAGAGAAGACCAAATCATATTGCAGTGGATGTTCCTCCATCATGTGTGGTTCATTATCATGGTTCCAGCTGTTGGTGAAACCACTTACGTTTGCAAGAGGAATTGTAGACTTCACAAACAAATTTGTCTTTCAATCTGTACTAACTGTTGGCCAAGAAAAGCATCCATGTTAGTAGGAAAAACAGATGTTTTTTCTAGATCTTTGCTTTTGGAGCTACATATTTGTATATGATCTGTGAATCATTGAGATGCATTAACATGTTGATCTTATGTATGGGAATCGTACTAGTTAGTTTTAGTTGGGACGCAAGATCCAAAGTGGCTGATCTTTGCTTTTGGAGCTACATATTTGTATATGATCTGTGAATCATTGAGATGCACTAACAGTTACTTATTTCTGTTCGCTCAGTGTTTACAAGTTACTGATCGATCACTAGCTAGCCTACATATGCGCTCCTGGTAGTTTTATTTGCGACGCAAGATGCGAAGTGGCAGTTTTTTGAATAAAAATGCCTACCTCTAAAGAAACTGACAAGCTACACTATCGACCCTACACGGATAAAAATGCCTACCTCTGAAGAAACTGACAAGCTACACTATCGATCCTACACGGATAAATAGCAGATCACGCGCGTACTACCTCCTTTTCAGTTTGCAGGGCTCAATTCAAGAAACGACCTACTCGATCCTACACGAATAAATAGCGGATCATGCACGTACTAGTACCTCCTTTCTGGTTTGCAGGGCTTAATTCAAACCTCTCACCAACCAAGGTACTCCCCCCGTCCGGGTTTATTAGTCTCGTGAGCAAAGCAGCAAGACCAAGGCATGGCAACAATTAACGGCATGCAGAAGTTTAAGCCTAATTAATTCCAGCGATTTAAGTTGCTGCATGCGTGCCCTCGACTGCGACTCGTTGCATGCTGCTTTGTGTACTGCCTGTGAGCGATTCTGAGTGCCTACATGCAGCCGGCCGTAATTAAGGCAGCTAACTGATGCGAAAAAAGATACGCTTTAATTGTTGCGGGCTTTTTAAATCTGTGGAATCATTATTGACAAGGAGGGAGATGATTCGAGTGCACTCATTTGACCGCCATGCCGGCGTGCGACCCAGACGGGACGGGACGGCACAGTCATAATTTCAGTTTCTCTAGTTTTCCATGGCAAGCTGGCGTGCTAAGCCATTATGCATTGAATTCCGATGATCGTCGCGCTACCTTCCTCCTATAAGTACTGTTTCCCGGCCTTCTCCGGTGCCACCGTGACCCAACTCACCATATCCTCATAAGCCCCCACCGGCCCGACGTCGCTCGCCACGTCCGCCATGCCCCCGCCCGTCCGCGGTAGGCAACGCCGGAGGCGGTCACCGCGCGGAACTAGTGTTCGGTTTTTCACCGGAAGGCAGACGGAGGGAGGAGGCATTCTATCTGTCTTTAGATGGCAATGCGGAGATCGAGGAGTTGTTGGAGCACGACCGCATGGCGGAGGAGCAGGAGTTGTTGGAGCGCGATCGTCTGGCGGAGGAGTAGCGTATCACCGATTTGCGCCGCCAGTGGGACATGGAGCAGTAGCACACCGACGCTCTGAGTCGCCAGCAGAGCGCCCGCAACTGGGCCAACTACGTGGAGGCCGGCACCCGGCAAATAGCCTTGGAGGCTGTCAGGCACGCACGCGTTCGCGACGCCAATTTTTACTACCAGCTCGTCAAGTGGGTTTCCCGTTTGGAAGCCGAAGCTTCGGTGGACCACGCCGGCATGGAAAGGGCCAACACGTGCGAGCAACGCGCCCTATCGCACCTCTTGCAAGTCCGAGGCGAGGCGCAGGACGTCGGTGCCGGCGTTTAGCGTGTACCACAGATTGCGGCCGACATCGTCTAGTTAGCTAAGAGTAAGTTAGTACTTGTACGCTACTAGAGTATTAGTGGGAGTAGATAGTTAACTTGGCTATGATGGTTGTCAACGTGGAAGTTCAGTACTCTATATGTGGATCAGACCTGTTATTTTGCTCTGAATGTTGAACTTTCCGTTTGAACGTATGGAATGGGCTGTTATTTTTTTTAAATGGGTTGTATTTGTCCTCCACGGGTTTAGAGGCTGACTTGTGGGCCTAGCAAGTTGACCCGTACACAATCAGGAGATGATTGTACGTGGAGAGTGAGGGAGTCCTGGATTAGGGGGTGTCCGGATAGCTGAACTATCACCTTTGGCCGGACTCCTGGACTATGAAGATACAAGATTGAAGACTTCGTCCCGTGTCCGAATGGGACTTTCCTTGGCGTGGAAGGCAAGCTTGGCGATACGGATATGTAGATCTCCTACCATTGTAATCGACTCTGTGCAACCCTAACCCTCTTTGGTGCTTATATAAACCGGAGGGTTTTAGTCCGTAGGACGAACAACAATCATACCATAGGCTAGCTTCTAGGGTTTAGCCTCTCTGACCTCGTGGTAGATCTACTCTTGTACTACCCATATCATCAATATTAATCAAGCAGGAGTAGGGTTTTACCTCCATCAAGAGGGCCCGAACCTGGGTAAAAACATCGTGTCCCTTGTCTCCTGTTACCATCCGCCTAGACGCACAGTTCGGGACCCCCTACCCGAGATCTGCCGGTTTTGACACCGACGTTGGTGCTTTCATCGAGAGTTCCTCTGTGTCGTCATCTTTAGGCCCGATGGCTCCTCCAATCATCAACAACGATGCGGTCCAGGGTGAGACTTTACTCCCCGGATAGATCTTCGTATTCGGCGGCTTTGCACTGCGGGCCGATTCGCTTGGCCATCTGGAGCAGATTGAAAGCTACGCCCCTCGCCATCAGGTCGGATTTGGAAGTTTGGACTACACGGCTGACGTCCGCGGAGACTTGATCTTCGACGGGTTCGAGCCACAGCCAAGCGCGCCACACTGTCACGATGGGCATGATCTAACTCTACCGCCGAACAGTGCCCTGGAGGCCGCACCAGTGTCCGCTCCAACCCTTAGCTCGGAGCCGACTACGCCGATCGAGGACGGGTGGCTGGACACCGCCTCGGGGGCTGCTACCTCTATGGAGATTGAGCCGAACACCAACCGTGTCATTTGCGAAGCTCGTGACTCCAAGGTGCCGGACTCCTCTCCGGACTCCAAACCTTCCGCGCCCCTGCCAATCGAATCCGATTGGGCGCCAATCATGGAGTTCACCGCCGCGGACATCTTTCAGCACTCGCCCTTTGGCGACATCCTGAATTTACTAAAGTCTCTCTATCAGGAGAGCCCTGGCCGGATTATGGTCAGCAAGGTTGGGATGCGGACGACGAAGAAATTCAAAGCCCACCCACCACCCACTTCGTAGCCACTGTCGAAAGTTTAAATGATGTGCTCGATTTCGACTCCGAAGACATCGACGGTATGGACAACGATGTAGGAGACAAGCATGAACCAGCACCTATAAGGCACTGGACAGCCACCTCATCTCACGATGTATACATGGTTGACACACCTAAAGGAAGCGACGACGAGGGACAACGGGATGCCACGAGGGATCATTCCCTCGAAAAGCAGTCAAAACGGCGACGTAAGCGCCGCTCAAAATCCCGCCTCGACAAAGATAGCATCCATACAGACCCAGCCATAGAGCAGGGCGAACCGGTGGACGACGAACATGCTATCGAGCAACCATCCAAACAGGACAATATGGATAAACAATCCGTCCCCGGCGAAGATACCAGTCTGGATGATTTCACGCCGGACAAGTTGCTGGAGCAGAAGAACCTCCACAAAAGGCTCGTCGCCACTGCGCGTAGCCTGAAAAAGCAGAAGCAGAAGCTCAAAACAGCGGAAGATGCGCTCAGAATCAGATGGAGCAAAGTACTCAACACCACAGACAAATACGGTGATAGTCGCCGAACAAAGAGCTACCCGAAGCGAAAACTACAGCCAGAATTTGATGAGGAGGCCGTAGAGCCCCCGCAATCAAAGAACAAGGAGACCACCCGGTCGGATAGACGACCCCATGGCAAACATAGAGCGGCAAACGGCGCCGCACACAAGCCGGCACGCGATCCGCACACGGATTCACATCAAAAAGATGGCCCAGTTAGATCTATCTACGGGCCAAGAAAGCAAGCTCTAGTAAGCAATGCAACACATCAAGTATCCGAATACTACGGTACACCTAAATATAGGGGTGCCGCACACCCCCTATGTTTCACTGATGAGGTTCTAGATTATGAATTTCCAGCGGGATTCAAGCCCGTAAACATAGAGGCATACGACGGAACAACAGACCCTGGAGTCTAGATTGAGGATTACATCCTCCACATACACATGGCTAGAGGAGATGACCTCCACACCATAAAATACTTACCCCTCAAGCTCAAAGGGCCAGCCCGGCATTGGCTCAAAAGCCTCCTCGAAAACACCATTGGAAGTTGGGAAGAGCTCGAGGATTCTTTTCGGGCAAATTTTCAAGGGACCTATGTCCGACCTCCGGATGCAGACGATTTAAGTCACATAACTCAACAACCCGGAGAGTCAGCCCGAAAAATTTGGAACAGATTCCTTACTAAAAAGAACCAAATAGTCGACTGTCCGGACGCCAAAGCCTTAGCAGCTTTCAAACACAACGTCCGAGACGAATGGCTCGCCAGACACCTCGGCCAAGAAAAGCCAAGAACAATGGCCGCATTAACAAGCCTCATGACCCGCTTTTGCACGGGAGAGGATAGCTGGCTGGCAAGATGCAGTACCAGCGACCCAAGTACATCCGAAGTCAGGGATGGAAACGGGAAACCGCGATGCAGCAAGGACGAGCGCCGGACCAAGGGAAACAGCCCGAAGAGCACGGCAGTCAACGCTGGATTCAAAAGCTCTCGGCAGAATCATAAAAAACTGCCCCTTAAGGATAACAGGGACGAGCTACCTAACTTAAACAAAATCTTGGACAAGATATGCCAAATCCACAGTACTCCCAGGAAGCCTGCAAACCATACCCACAAAGATTGTTGGGTCTTCAAGCAGTCCGGCAAACTCAACGCCGAACACAAGGGGGTCGACACACCAAGCGAGGACGAGGACAAACCCCACATGCAGAGCACCGGAAAACAGAAGAATTTCCCACAAGAAGTCAAAACAGTAAACTCACTTCGCGTGACAAAAGGGAAAAATAGAGCGGTGCCCATAGAGGTACGCGCCATACGGCCTATCCCAGAGGAGTCCCGCCACTGGTTCTTAAAACAAATCACCTTCAACCATCAGGATTACTCTAGAAGTATCCTGAATGCAGGATGGACTTCCTTGATATTAAATCCGATAATTGACGGACTCCGATTTATACAGGTACTAATGGACGGCGGCAGTGATCTAAACCTTCTATACCAGGACACAATCCGCAAAATGGGGATAGACCCAACCAAAATTCGCCATAGCAACACTTCCTTTAAAGGGGTAATGCCAGGCCCATATGCCCATTGTACGGGCTCTCTATTGCTAGAAGTTGTGTTCGGCTCACCCGATAACTTCCGCCGCGAAAAGTTAACCTTCCACCTCGCCCCATTTACAAGTAGCTACCAAGCACTACTAGGACACGAAGCTTTCGCCTGCTTTAACGCAATACCGCATTATGCATCCCTTACACTTAAAATGCCCGGTCCACGAGGCATCATCTCCTTAAAGGGAAATATCGAGTGTTCCTCGAGTGCGGAAGATTGTGTGACTGCCTTGACAGCCACACACTAAACCGGCTTCACTAATCCAAGCACCTAAACAGGTTGTTCAGACCCCGGACACGGTTAGACGAGTCCGGCGTAAACATACAAGGGCTTACCAGCCGCATACCCCCGCACAAGGGGCTCCACGCATATACAACAAGAGACAATAAAGCTCAATTTTTGAATCATACTTTGTTTATTTAATATAACGTACATTTTCGCATGATCTTTTTCAACTAAGTTCCTCTCTTTTACAGATGAACATCGTGCTACACCCATCCAGGATACGGCACAACGGAGACACAGGCGCAGACGTGCAGTAGGGACCCATTGCAAGGATTCTTTTCAGATTAAGACCATGTGTAAACCTTTTTTACTGTCTCTTGTTGATACACATTCCCTAGTTTCTTGCTATAACCAAGGAGGAGGCTGGCGTTTTGGCATGGGCCACTCAGAATTTTGCGCGTACCTGGACACCAGGGGCTTATTACCAAGGGCGTTGTTCGGCCCGTTTTCATAAAGACCGAATACCTTAGGGAGTGTTCGGCATCTCGAGTTAGGCCTTATATGCATCAGCTCTGAATCATGTCTTTGGTCAAATGTTGGGTTTGCCCGGCTCCTGTGTTTTGCTGCCTTATGTTCCGCTCTCTCAGCTAACGCGGCACCAGGAGAACTACTGCGATTCTGCCCCGGTTCGTCTAGGCGAGCACCTCAGTAGAGAAAGCCGAAAACCAACTGTCATGATATAGCGTGAGACTGGTCAACCACTCGATGACCCGCCGGAATCTTTAGGATTCCTCCGCATAGACGAAGGGCCGTTTCCCGGTCAGGCACATACGCGCCCCGAATTCGGGTGAGCGTGGTGCCCCTAGGGGCTATATAGTAGCCCCACTGTCAAACTCCTATGGCTAAGTGAAAGTGATAAACCATTATAGTCCGGTTGCCTAGTTTGCTGTGCTACCACCTCCTTTATAGGACCAAGACGTTGGATCAAGTGTGAAAATGCGCCTTTTGCAAACACCCCCGCATTATATGCATGGGGGATGAAGCCAAAGACTGCCATCTTTCAGGTTATATACACATATACATTAACGGCCGCACAGGAGGTATTTTAATTCTTGAAGGCACAAGTATAAAAAAGCTTTTATATTCCATCAATACATTGTTTCACAATAATACATGTTATTCAAACATAATATCCTTCGAGCACTGTGTCTCTATTAAACGAGCGCCCTGCAGAACTTCCTAAAAATAGTGCTCGACAGGTACTCGGCTTCCGTCCGAATCTTGGGATGCAACACCGGTGGCCTTCATCTCCACCCAGTATGTCTTGACACGGGCAAGAGCCATCCACGCACCCTCTATGCATGCCGACCTCCTCATTGCATTGATATGCGGCACCACACCAAGGAACTGCTGCACCAAGCCAAAATAACTCTTCGGCTCGGGCCTTTTCGGCCACAAAAGATTCACTACATCCTTCATGGCAAGTCCGGACAACCTATTCAGCTCCGCCCATTCGGCCAAGCGATCGGTTAATGGAAGTGGGCGCTCGGGATTATGGAACTGCGACCAAAAAACCTTTTACATTTCGTGATCCTTTTGATCTCGGAAGTGTTCGGCCGCGTCCGCGGCACTTGCCGCCAAGTCCAGATAAGCATCCTCCGCACTCCACAACCAGTCCAACTGAGCATAATTAGGATCCATGAATTTCCTCCACAGCAGAAAGGGCTTTCCAGCCGCGATATCTCCGGCCTGACGCAGCTCCTCCTTCATAGCTCTCATCGCAGAGCGAGCATCCTTGGCCTTGGTAGTGGCCTTCTTCAGGTCCTCTTGTCCCACTCGATCTTCTTTTTCAAGAAGCTTGCAGCGGTTGGCAGCATTCTTCAACTTCACGGCCATCTCGGCCATTTCCTTCTTGCTTCGGCAGTGAGCAGCCTGTTTGGCTTTTAGCTCTTCGGCCGCCTTTAAGGCAGCCGCATCACTCTTTCTGGCCTGCTCCTTAGCTTGGGCGAGCTCCGCCCGAAGGTTCTCCATGGTAGCGGCACCATCTGCATCAAGCATACATGTTGTAAGGCACGGTCATCAAGCTCCCTTACCAGGTGTCCGCGGAGAAATTGCATACCTTGTGACTCGTCAAGTCGCTTATTGACAAGCGCGATGTCGGCATCCGCCACGTCAAGTTGCCGCTTTAGTTCGGCAAATTCATCAGTCCGGCCAGCCACCGGACCCTTTGCGACCTACATAGGAAGGGCGACATATTATACCTGGTATTATGATCCTCGGCGCCCTGTCATTTTCTGAGAACACACCGAGCCTCAGGGGCTACTATCTACATAGGGCGCATTTTATATGCGGAACTGTCAGAAGGTACATCATTTTGCGTACCTCAAAACCTGTCAGTAAACTTCTAACGGCTTCATGCAATCCGCTCTCAGCGGATGAAATCCTTTCAATCACCGTACCCATTAACGCACGGTGATCTTCTGAGATAGACGCTCGCCCGAGCAGATCCTTCAGCTCCTCCGACCATACACCAGGTGGTACCGGACTCGTCCGATGGCCTTTTTCGAAGGCCGAACGCGAAGGGCTTTGAGGGGACATATGACTGCCTTCCGGCCCCACCGGACTCGGAGAAACCCTCTGCAACGACACCTCAGGGTCGCCTGCCTCGCAAGATGGTGCGGCAGGAGGAGGCGTTTCGCTCTCCATCATCTCCGGACGAAGATCCCCCGAAGATGAGCTCTGCTGAGAAGGGCTGAGATCCGAACTACAAGGTAAAATTTTGGTTATCTTCATCAGAAATAGGGCAGGGATATCCTTTATTTTAAAAAGAACTCCCCTTTTTACTTACGGCTCGGTGGAGGGCTGATACCCTTGGGGGCACAATGCGGCCGAGGCATCTCTCGGCGCAGGACCCTCTGACGAAGATTTCTTCCCCCGCTTTGAGACCATGGTCTCCGGGTCTTTAGAGGCGGTCCTCTTCTTCCCTTGGATGGAGGGATTCTCGATCCCTCCTTTCCTGATAGCCTCCTTCGCGGAGGCGGTAGCTTCCTTGTTCCCCCCTTCACCTTCTTCCGAAGGCACAACCTCCGGCATCCTGGTTAACACGGGATCCGGCATGGTCTCAGGGAGGGGGGCCGGACACCTGATTAACTTTGCTTTCGCTATCCACTCCTGTTCAAGGGACAACTCTTTTAAAGGGCAAGTTCGTGATAAATATGAGATAGCGTGTCCGGGTACAGGGCTACTTACTTGAGTATCCGGGCGATTGCAGCTCAGACCTGCATCCTCAGTCAAGTCCGGACACATCGCGTGTGATCCGAAGAAAAGCTTGTACATATCCACGGGCGTCATGCCCATAAAATGTTGGAGAGCTCGTGGTCCCTCCAGGTTAAATTCCCACAGGCGGAGGGGGCGACGTTTGTAGGGCAGGATGCGACGAATCAGCATGACCTGCGCTACTACGACCAGAGTGATCTCTCTCTCTCTCTAGGAGATCTTGAATGCGGCCCTGCAGCAAGGGCACGTCCTTGGATGGCCCCCAGTCAAGTCCTTTATTGACCCATGATGCCAGCCGCGGTGGAGGACCCGAGCGAAATGTAGGTGGCGCCACCCATTTAGTGCCCCTGGGAGCTGTGATATAAAACCACTCTTGTTGCCATAAGCTGAGCTCCTCTTAAAAGGAGCCCTCGGGCAACGGAGCATCAGCATTCTTGCTTATAACAGCCCCTCCGCACTCTTCCTGCTGCCCCTGGATCATCTTCGGCTCCACTTTGAAGGTCTTGAGCCACAATCCGAAGTGAGGGGTAATGCGGAGGAAGGCTTCGCATACGATAATGAATGATGAGATGTGGAGGATGGACTCCGGATCCAAGTCGTGAAATTCCAACCCATAATAAAACATGAGCCCCCTCACGAAGGGGTCCATCGGGAAGCCTAGCCCTCGAAGAAAGTGAGACGCGAACACTACACTTTCGCCAGGCTTGGGAGTGGGAATAACCTGCCCTTGGGCAGGCAGCCTATGCAAAATTTCGCCGGTTAGATACCTGGCATCTCTTAGCTTTAGCACGTCTTCTTCCGTAACAGAGGAAGGCATCCACCAGCCTTGTAGGTCGGAGCCGGACATCATCGAAGGTCCGAAGCGCCTGAGTCTGGAGCCTTGGGTGTTGGAACTCGAGGCGAGGGGTGGATTCGATTGAGATTGAAAGAAAGGAGTGGAGCCTTGGCCTCTTTATAAAGAGGTTGAATACCAAGAGCCTTCCCCGTGACAGTTCGGGACTCGCCTTCGATAGAGGAGACTTGCCAACGGGCATGGTTGGGTTACCCACGCCCGTATTGATGAGAATCCCGGAATAAGGGGACACAATCTCTGCTTTGACAAGACATGCCAAGGAAACCGCCTCGCTAAACGCGCTGAGGTGGGACAGTAAAAATGATTCGAATAAAGGCTTGGCCGTGGTGTGATGTCATGCCACGGAATACGTCAGCAGATTAAATTTGTGTAAATATTATTCTCTCTGCGGTGGTATGTGGAACTTATTTTGCGGAGTCGGACACTATCCTTGTGTTCAAAATCTTCTATGAAGTATTCGGAGGAGGAACCCATCTTGCAATGCCGAAGACAATATGCGCGCCGGACTCGTCGTCATTGAAACCTGGTTCAGGGGCTACTGAGGGAGTCCTGGATTAGGGGGTGTCCGGATAGCCGAACTATCACCTTTGGCCGGACTCCTGGACTATGAAGATACAAGATTGAAGACTTCGTCCCGTGTCTGGATGGGACTTTCCTTAGCGTGGAAGGCAAGCTTGGCGATACGGATATGTAGATCTCCTACCATTGTAACCGACTCTGTGCAACCCTAACCCTCTTCGGTGCTTATATAAACCAGAGGGTTTTAGTCCATAGGACGAACAACAATCATACCATAGGCTAGCTTATAGGGTTTAGCCTCTCTGATCTCGTGGTAGATCTACTCTTGTACTACCCATATCATCAATATTAATCAAGCAGGAGTAGGGTTTTACCTCCATCGAGAGGGCCCGAACCTGGGTAAAAACATTGTGTCCCTTGTCTCCTGTTACTATCCACCTAGACGCACAGTTCGGGACCCCCTACCCGAGATCCGCCGGTTTTGACACCGACAGAGAGGATGACAGCAGGGACCCACCAAGGTCACGGTAGTACGCAAGCAAGTGCCTCCTTATTTCAAGCCAATAAAAAAAGGATCCTCCTAGTGGATTTTTGACATCTGGGTCCCATGCCATTGTCAAGGTAGTCAATAAATGAGAGAATTGCACAACGAGTGGCTGACACCAGGGACCTAGCAGCTCGCCCAGTTATATTTGTTTTGGGTTAATTTGATAAATGCCACTCCAAATCTGGTGTATCTGAGAAATGCCACTGCAATTTCCAAACTTCGAAAAATGCCATTTCATGCCATTTCTAGTGGCATTTTTCGAAGTCTGGAGTGGCGTTTTTCAAAGTTTGCAAACTGCAGTGGCGTTTTTCAAAGTTTGCAAAAATTGTTGTGGCATTTTTCAAAGTTCGGAAATTGCAGTGGCATTTTTATGAATTGCCATAATTGGAGTGGCATTTATCTAATTTGTTTTTGAGACGGAAGCAGGGTGTCAACTGGGCTGTGCGGGACACTCTAGCCTGTCTAGACAGCCTTTTCTTTTATGTTTACCACAGACCAGCCCAGTAGTTTTTTTATCTTTCTGAAAATGGTAGCCCAGTTTTTTTGTGATTTGTCAAGTAAGTCGCTTTATCAGACCTGTTGGGCTGCAAATCTTTCAAGACGAGGAGAGCTTCATTCGGCTGGCCGAGAAAATGGCCTATCAGTAATGAGAAATGGGTTGTACATTTTTAAAACACATCAAACCGGCAATTAGTTTCAAATATCTTTTTTTCATTTCGAGATTTTAAATTGCATTGATTTTTATGCGTGAACAATTTATTGGATTTTATATTGATATACATTTATTTTTAAAATCAGTCTGAATGTGACTCAAAATTTCAGGATTAAAAACAGTTCAGACCGCACCGACATATGCAAAATTTCGTATAATTTTTAACCGTGGCCACAATATGGGCTGTAATGCTAACAAAAAGAATATGGGCTCCAAAAAACCTGTAAGAATTAGCAAATGGGCTGTAAATTATTTGAAATAATGGCAGATGGGTTGTATGTTGTTTTCCACAGATTTGAGGCTTTCCACAGATGGCCTGTATACTGTTGGATGTCCATCCAACGGCCGTCGTGCTTCTTCAATCTCTGCACTTCCTGCTCCAGCCGCTCAAACAAGCGCCGGTGGGACTGCCTGCTCCCTCCTCCCTGCGGCCGGTTGTGTTGCCACGCAGGCCTCACCACCCCATCGTACTCCCATCGCTGGCCTAGCCATCCCTCTACTCACCCACAGTACCACACCTGTTGTTATTCTCTGGCGACGGCAGACGAACCAGTAAACCCTCGTACAGTCGTACTCCCCTCCGCGTGGGAAATAACTGCCGAGTCTTCCCTGCCTCCATGTCGTTCCCTTCCTAAGCCTCGCTGTCGTCCACCGCCCTGGTGCTCTCGGCTTGGCGTGGTCAACGTGGTCAACGACCAACATGCATCTGAAGTGGACTATACGAGGAGAGGCTGACAACTGAGTCCACGGCCGCACGCAAGGAAATGCCTCCTTATTACGCGCAAAATAATGATTCCCACCTTACATCTGGGACCCACCGAAAGGGCCTCTGTATTTTGCGAAAAAAACGTTACCGCCGCTGACAGCTCGGACCCACCAGCTATATCTTCGCACGCAAGGAAGTGCCTCCTTATTACACAAAAAAATGAATACTCCCCATGCTAGCTGGGACCCAGTATAGTGGGCCTACTAAGTTGATGGGGACGAAGGGCTTTGTCAACTTAGTCAATATGCACTAGCTTGACTGACCGTACGATGTCCATCCAACGGTTGTAGTGCTTCTTCAACCTCTGGTCTTCTTGCTCCAGCCGCCCAAAGCAGCGCCGGTCGTGCCGCCTGCTCCTGCCTCTCGTGGCCGGCTGTGCTGCCGTGGAGGCCTCACCGCCCCATACTACTCCCACAGCTAGCCAGGCCATCCCTCCACTCCACTCACCCACACCCCCTGTTATTCTGCGGCGACGGCAGCGCAGCCAAACCAGTGAACCCTCGTACTCCTCTCCGCGTGGGCATCCACTGCCACGTCATCCCCGGCTCCACGTCGTCCCCTTCCTAGGCCTCGCCGTCGTCCACCGCCGTGGTGCTCTCGGTGCGGCATGGTCAATGTGGTCAACGACCGAATTGCATCGGAAGAATACTGTACATGGAGAGGCTGACAGCTGGGTCCACGGCAGCCGCAAGGAAGTGCCTCCTTATTACGAAGAAAATAATTATTCCTCCACCTAACAGCCGGGACCCACTAGACGGGCCACCAGTATTTCGCAAAAAAAACGTTTACCCCTGACTGCAGGGACCCACCTGACGGGCCACCGTATTTCACGAAAAAACGTTCCCCCTGCTGTCAGCTCGGGCCCATCGGAAGTGCCTCCTTATTACACACAAAAAAATTAATACCCCCTGCTAGCTGGGACCCACCTTGGTGGGAGGCTGACTTGTGGGCCTACTAAGTTGATGAGGACGAAGGGCTTTGTCAACTTAGTCAATATAAACGATTCTAGCTCCAGTGATCGTACGATGTCCATCCAACGGCCGTATTGCTTCTTCAACCTCTGGTCTTCTTGCTCCAGCCGTCCAAAGCAGCGCCGGTCGTGTCGCATGCTCCTGCCTACCGTGGTCGGATGTGCTGCCGTGGAGGCCTCACCGCCCCCTACTATTCCCACCGCTGGCAAGGCCCTGCGGCGACGGCAGCCTCACACCGCAGCCGAACTAGTGAACCCTCGTACTCCTCTCCGCACGGGCTTCCACTGTCGCGTCTTCCCCGGCTCCCCGTCGTCCCCTTCCTAGGCCTCGCCATCGTCCACCGCCGTGGTGCTCTCGGCGCGGCGTGGTCAACATGGTCAAGGAATGACTTCCATCAGACGTGGATTGTACGTGGAGAGGCTGACAGCTGGGTCCACGGCCGCAGCAAGGAAGTGCCTCCTTATTACACAGAAAATAATGATTCCTCCACCTGATAGCTGGGACCCACGGACGGGCCACTGTATTTCATGAAAAAAACCTTTCCCCCTGACTGCTGGGACCCACTAGCTACATCTTCGCACGCAAGGAAGTGCATCCAGGCAAAAAAACGATTCGCCCCCTGACTACTGGGACCCACCAGCTACACCTTCGCACGCAAGGAAGTGCGTCCGGGCAAAAAAACGATTCGCCCCCCTGACTGCTGGGACCCATCGGCTACATCTTCGCGCGCAAGGAAGTGCATCCGAAAAAAACGATTCGCCCCCCTGACTGCCGGGACCCACCAGCTACATCTTTGCACGCAAGGAAGTGCCTGACAGTCGGGACCCACCTGGTCGAAGCGTACGTATCGTTGTCATTCTGGTCGCGAACGTGTACGTACGTATATACTGGTGGATGTAGAGGCGTGCACGTGTCATAGTAGAGGCACGCACGTAGCATGTACACGTACGTACAGCGGCCAGATTGCAAGAAAGAAAATATGGCCACTGTCGTGGAATAGTCACGTCAGATGTCCTCGTGAAAGGACTTAGTTGTGGAGCCATCGCAACTAGGAAGCTTGAAGGGGTTAAATCGGGACAAGGGACACGAGAGGGTTTATACTAGTTCGGCCCCTTACGGTGAAGGTAAGGCCTACGTCTAGTTGGGTTGGTATTGATGTTTCGATGACCAGGGAGCGAGATACGCTATGCCCGGCTCTCGATGAGTTGTTTCTTGCCCTAAGCCGCCAGCAGGTCGTCCCCTTATATACACGGGTTGATGCCCTGTGGCTTACAGAGTCCCGGTCGGCTTATAAACAGTGTTCGGCTCGGTGACTAGTTAAATCTACCTTATGTCACAAGTCATGCCATCATGGCGGTTTACTACAATGGGCCTTAAGTCGTCTGCGGGCTTTGGGCCCTCTATGAACCGCCATCTTCATGCTTGGCCTTGGGCTTCTCTCTGATGAGTACCCTTTGTGTAACCCGGCCCCTCCTGGGTGCCTTACTCAAATAGTTATATTCCCAACATTAGGCCCCAGATTGATTTGAACCTGTTCATGTCAATCTAAAAAATATTTTTAAAGAGTTAAATCCTCAGTCTTCTGACTATAGAAAGGATTTTTGTTAACCCGCCGTGACGTCATCTTCTGGATCCGTCTTAACCCAGCGTGACGTCATTCTTCTTTTAACTCATTTTTTATTCCATCGAATCTTTCAACGGATCTCCTCTTTACTGATTGCCCCGAAAATCGAAGCGTCGGGGCCGCTGGATAATAATTCTTATCTCCTTGTTTCCCGCGCCATCTCAGTTATCTTCTCCCTATAAATAGCCGCGACTTAGGTCTTTTCCTTTTTATCCTTTCAGTCGTCTTCTTCCTCTCCTCTCTACCACTCGAGCTCCACCGCCGTCGCCACTGACCCCCTCGTCTTCATCGACTCAGGCCGCTGCATCGACCTGACTTGACCAGAGATTGACGGCGAGCCTCCGCAGCTCATCCTCATCCGTGAGTTCCTCTCTTCCCCTTTCTTAGATATACCTTGAAGCTCTGCCGAGTTCGTCGGTGTTCATCATCGCCCGATGCAGACCCTCGTTAGTTTTCGCCTCCAAAGCCCTGTTTAGATCGAAAAAACTGTGCAGAACTGCTGCGGTAGTTGTTTGTGTTGATCTTGCATAGGAATAGATCTTAGTTTCCTTGCTTAGAAACTCTCTTCAAATGTATGAACTTTTCTGCTCTGTTTCTAGGTCTAGAAAATTTTCCTTTCAGAACAACAATTTGATCCACGATGATAGTTGTCGTCTGTAAAACTTGTTTCTATCACTCGGAAAGTTTCTTCTGTAAAACTTGCTTCTATCACTGCTGTCTAAGTGTCCGGTTTAAATAAGTGGTACCGAACTGTGAACCTCGCCTTCCTCTCATGATCTTTAAAGATTTTGAATTGCTCTTGATATTGATAGCGGCTTAAACATTATTGCACAATCACCCTTATATCATTAGGCCCCTTTCTTAAGCCGCCACTGTGAACAATTTAGATATGTCTCCGGATTAAAGTTGAACCAGAACCTTCTTATTTTGTCGTAGGTCAACTATTGTCATGGCTCCTAAGGCGGCCAAGGCCCCTGTGACTTGCAATTGGGTCCCATCCACAGTAACCAAAAGCAAACTTGCCGAGTTTGTAAAGTCTGGCCATTTGCCAAAGAAGGAAGCCATGTCTTATCGTGCCCCTCACCCGTCTGAGGAGATACCTCAACCCAAGGATGGGGAGGTAGTAGTTTTCACAGATGATATGAGCCGGGGATTTTCCCCTCCCGGCTCAAAATTCTTCAGGGAAGTTTTGGACTTCTTTGACCTGAAGCCTCAAGACATTGGACCCAATTCCGTGTCAAATCTGTGTAATTTCCAAGTCTTCTGCGAGGTATACTTAGGAGAGGAGCCAAGTCTGCTGCTGTTCAGAGAACTTTTTTACTTGAACCGGCAGAACGAACGTGCCAACGGGCCTAGCCTTGAGCTTGGGGGCATCTCAATCCAGCGGCGGAGAGATTGCCTTTTTCCTTATGCTGAGCTGCCGAGTCACCCAAAGGACTAGAACCAGACGTGGTTCTACTGTCAAGACACCTCTCCGTCTAATGAGAAGCCTCTGCCCGGCTTTCGTGCCCTGCATCTTGAGTCCAACCATCATTTGGCGGACAAGTTGACTGCTATTGAGCGCCTGCCTCTTAATCCCACCATCAAGAAAATCAAAGCCCTTCTAGGCAACGGGTTAAGTGGCATTGACTTGGTCTGGGTCTGGGTCACCTGGCGGATACTACCATTAAGCCGCCGCTCTGGCTTAATGTGTACTTACACAGGCGAGAAAGAAGACCCAATGCGTCACAGCCCTGAGGACTTACCAGATGATGTGGTAGATGCTACATTCCAGTCTCTATTGAAGGAGGGCACTGTAACCAGCAATGCCTTCGGTTTACTTCCCTTCTGCAAGAAGAACCCGGCTCCTGCGGTAAGTTACTAGTCTTCACAAATACTCTTTTATATGTTACCTTCTTGTACTTATGATTCTTTATCTGTTTCCACAGGCTGGTGATGATTTCTGGAAGGTCAAGTATGACCATGAGGCTACCAAACAGGCCAGGGCGGCCAAGAAGACTGAAAGAAAAGCCGCTAGGACGGGCACCTCTAAGAAGAAGAAACCCAGCGCCTCTGATATGTTTAAATTGGATGACTCTTCTTCGGATGAGGAAGAGGTAATCTTTTTTGATTTTCTTTAACTCCTTTGCCGTTACTTTACTGACATTTGATCCTTTCAGGAGGATACTGGGAACATTCAAGCAGCTGGCGAAGAGGTTACTATAATTTCCTCCGACTCAGAGCCTTTGCCAACACAAAAAATCCGAAGGGTGACCCGGAAAGTAAGGTTTTCACACCCTCTAGCTTACCAAGATCCTCAATTTCTTTTGAAGCAATAATAGCTTGAAAATCAGCGGCAGACTCGGGCCAACCAGGACACAGAGCTTCCTCCGGCTTACCCGACATAACCAGGAAGCGTCGGACCGAGGTTATCTCCGATTTACGCTTTGTTTTTCCTTTGACGGGTTTGATTCGCCAACCTCTCAATTCATCTGACTCCAACTATCAGGATACCTCCCCTTCTTCTGATGAGTCGATGCAATCAAACATGCCGGCTTTCAAAACGGCTCCCGGGTAATATAACCTTTCTTACTTTAAGTTTTTCCATACTTATACTTTGATGCTTATCCTTCCACTTTGATTGACAGCTTGCAAGTAAAGCCCAGCAAAAGGGTAAAGAAGAATAAGCCGTCCCAAGACCCAGTGGTTACTGAACCAGTGCTTGACTCATCCGTTCCTGACAGCTCCACTCATCAGCCACCACCTGAACCGGCTTCTGATATTCCGGTGCCAACTTCTGACCCGCATGCAGAAGACGTTATACACAACTCAGATGACCCGGAAACTCCTAGCCCAGCCAAGACGACTTACCCGGAGGCTGAAATTGTGAAGAGCCAATATGTTGAACCGGGCCTGCCTACTGCTCTTGCCCAATGCACTGCCAAGGAGGAGTTTGCCCAGCGTCGGAAAGCCAAACAGGACATCACTGATTATTCTCACATAAGTATTGGTGATATAGTCTCGGGTTATCTGAACCAAGTGCACAGTAGTCGTGACCTGGAAATTGACATGGTGAAGCAAATACAGAATAAATCTGAGGTATGACTTTAGCTTTTTCCTTAACCTTACTTACTGTGCCAGCCCACAAGTCTATTGCTTACGAATAAGTATGCTATAGACTTAAGAATCTACTTACTATTAATTTTTTCTAGTTTAAATTGAATATGTTTAACCCGGTGATAGCATGATACTTTGAATTTGGGTTACACATTAGCCCCCAAGTGTCAAGTACCTTTACTTGTAAAGTGCTTGAGACTTAATATGTATGACTCGGTAAAATAGGTTAAAAAGTTTTTTAAGCATACATTAGCCCCCAAGTGCCAAGTATCTTTACTTGTAAAGTGTTTGGGACTTGAATGTGATCTTACCATGATTCTTACCATAACCTGATGTCGATGCAGGCCACCATAAGTCAATTTGAGGCGGAGATTGCTGATCTGAAGAGCCAGCTGAAAACCCAAGAGCTCGAAGCTCAGAAAGCCAACTCCAAGTTTGAATTCAGTGTCTCTGAACAAGAGAAGCTGAAGAAAAAATTTGAATCGGAGAAGAAATCTTGGGTTGATGAGAGGGCTTCACTGGTGACCCGGGCTGAAACAGCAAAGGTTTCTCTTGCCGAGGCAACAAATGAGCTGTCTGACTTAAAACGGCAGATATCCCAAATGGTCTCAGCCATCTTCGGTAAGTCGCTCGTAAATATTGTAATCTTTCAAGAGTTATCATAATAGTTACCTCCAGCTTACTGTTATACCTGTGAACATACAGGCCCCAGGAGTACCAATCTGAAGGAAAATATGCTGATCAAGCTTAAGGCGGTGTATACCTTAGTAGAGCAGCTGTACTCCAGGTCACAGCATGCGTTGGCCGTTGTGGCCTTGTCAAATACCACTCCTCGGCTCCTACAAGATGTGTTGAGGCATCTTTCGGTGCTACCTCAACGAATTCAGGACTTAAGGCGGGCATCTGTGAGAGCCGGAGCCGTGGCTGCATTAAGTCGGGCAAGAGCATGGGTGCCGGAACTTGACCTTGCTGATCTCTCTCTCGGATATCCAAGCCTTAAGGAGGACGGCACTGCTTTTGACGAACAAGACTTCACTGCCTGTGTTAAAGTCGTACGTCCCCTGGCGACTCTCATTGGGAATGATACTGATCTCACTAAGTATTTGCCGGGTTACGATAGTGAGAACCGGAGAATCCAAAACGCCCCATATGACCAAGTCAGCCTGATCCCTCCAACGCGTAAGCATACCTTTGCCCCTAAAGTGGACCCGGCCAGCTTAATAGATAATGAGGCTGAATTTGAAGCTTTGAGCGGCATTGACTGGGCCTCGTCCACCTTCCAGGACAAAACAACTGAAGGAGAGGCGGGGAAGGATAACCCGGAGTCATCAAGCCAGCCAGAGGAATGAGCCGCCAGCCGGGTTATAACTTTTGCAAAAAACAATGCTTCACTTGTTTAGACTCGGGGAGTCTTGTAATAGGATAGAGAAAACTCCTTAATGCTTGTCATGATTTTATGGTACTCATTGCTTTTGTTAAGCCGCCATCACTAAATTCCTCTGGCTTATGTTAATCATGTGTTTCCTTGATATTTTAACTTGCTCTGCTTTATCCTACACATAAAAACTGGCAAGGTTTCCTGGGCGGTTCACTGCGCCAGAGGGTTATAGACTATTGATAACCCGGACATGATCAAAAACCACATGTATAAGCTGGTTCATGATTAGTTAAAATATAATCATAACAGCATACCTGCGACCCTTTTAATTGCCTCTCCGGCTCATATAAGTTTTTACCTGGCACTTTTTAGAACCTGAGGTAATCAATATAAAACCGGAAGGATCAAGAACCATCTCCTCAAGAAGGTTTCAATGATAGTTAAAGTAATCATACTTATAAGCAATGTTCACAGGCTCCTGATTCGAATACGATCAGAGAACCATTCCAAAGGGGTTAAGCTAAGATTCGGATACGATCATATAGCCCCCAGTGGCTTTGGCGATGCCGATCAAGTGGGTATCGACAGCTATGTTCTCTTTGGTTCGAATACGACCTATGTTTGAACAGGAAGCCCCCAAGTGAACATAAGAGTTGTTTAATGACACTGATTCGAATACGATCCACGTCAGACCCAAAGGGGTTAAGTTGTGATTCAAATATGATCAAGAAGCCCCCAAGTGGGTTTGGCAGTATGCCGATCAAGTGGGTATCGACAGCTATGTTCTCTTTGGTTCGAATACGACCTATGTTTGAACAGGAAGCCCCCAAGCGACCATGGTTAGATTCAGATATGATCATAAGCCGGGCCAAAGGGAAAGCCAGATTCAGATATGATTCGTCCCCTGTTGGCAGTGTCCATCACCTGATAAAGAAGACATGAAACATTCTTTATGGGAAAAAAGGACAGAGGTCCTGCTTTATTGCTTTATATAATATGTACATCGTAAAAGGTATCTTAAAAACTGGTAACTTAAGTATAGTAAGGCCGGAGATGAGCTATATTCCACGGCCGGCGGGTCTCCTCCTCCGATTTAAGTGAGTCCTTGTGCTCTCGAATATCGATGAGATAATATGACCCGTTGTGTAAATTCTTGCTGACCACAAAGGGCCCTTCCCAAGGCGGGGATAGCTTGTGCATGTTAGACTGATCCTAGATGAGCTGGAGCACCAAGTCGCCTTCCTGAAAGGTTCTGCTCTTAACCCGGTGGTTGTGATAGCGGCGCAGGTCTTGGTGGTAAATCACCGAGCGGGCTATTGCCAAGTCTCGCTCCTCGTCCAACAAGTCAAGTGCATCCTGACGAGCCTTTTCATTATCCGCCTCAACGTAAGCCGTCACACGGGGTGAGTCGTGCCGGATGTCACTTGGCAGGACCGCCTCTGCTCCATAAACCATGAAGAAAGGTGTGTATCCCGTAGATCTGTTAGGCGTAGTGTTGATGCTCCATAACACGGAGGGTAACTCCTCCATCCAACAACCCGGAGTTCGCTGTAAGGGGACTAAGAGTCGGGGTTTGATACCTTTCAGGATCTCTTGATTAGCTCTCTCTGCTTGACCATTGGATTGAGGATGAGCAACGGTTGAAACATCAAGCCGGATATGTTCTCTTTGACAGAACTCTTCCATGGCACCCTTAGAGAGATTAGTACCATTATCAGTTATGATGATATGTCGAAAACCAAAACGAAAGATCACCTTTTTCATGAACTGAACCGCCGTGGCTGCATCACACTTACTGACCGGCTCTGCCTCAACCCACTTGGTAAACTTGTCCACTGCCACCAGTAGATGTGTCTTTTTGTCTTTAGACCTTTTGAAAGGTCCGACCATGTCAAGTCCCCAGACTGCAAACGGCCAAGTGATTGAGATCATCCTCAATTCTTGAGCCGGCACATGAGCTCGTCATGAAAACTTTTGACAACCATCACATTTACTGACCAGATCTTCCGCATCAGCATGAGCCGTCAGCCAATAGAAACCATGACGAAAAGCCTTGGCTACGAGAGATTTTGACCCGGCATGATGGCCACAATCTCCTTCATGGATCTCACAAAGTATTTCTTGGCCTTCCGTAGGTGACACACAGCGTTGAAACGCCCCCGTGACACTTAGGTGATGTAACTCGCCATTAACAATCATCATGGATTTGGAGCGCCTGATAATCTGTCTTGCCAAGGTCTCATCCTCCGGCAACTCACCCCGGGTCATATAAACCAAGTAGGGTACTGTCCAATCCAGGATAACGTGAAGAGCCACCACCAGTTGTGCCTCCGGGTCTGGTACTACTAGCTTCTCCTTGGTAGGCACCTTGATAGAAGGGTTATGTAACACATCGAGAAAGGTATTGGGCGGCACCGGCTTACGTTGGGATCCCAACCGGCTTAAAGCATCAGCCGCCTCATTCTTCCTTCGATCGATGTGCTCCACTTGATAACCTGTGAAGTGACCAGCCATAGCATCCACCTCACGATGATAAGCCGCCATAAGGGGGTCCTTGGAATCCCACTTGCCTGACACTTGTTGAGCCACAAGATCCGAGTCGCCCAAGCATCGTACCTGGCTTAAATTCATCTCCTTAGCTATCCGGAGACCATGGAGTAAGGCCTCGTATTCAGCTGCATTGTTAGTACATGGAAACATAAGCCGGAGTACATAACAAAATGTGTCACCTCGAGGGGAAGTTAACACCACTCCAGCCCCCGAGCCTTCTAGCTGCCTGGACCCGTCAAAGTGAATAGTCCAGTATGTGTTATCCGGCTTCTCCTCAGGGGCCAGCAACTCTGTCCAATCATTGATGAAGTCCACCAAAGCCTGAGACTTAATAGCCGTCTGAGGCATGCATTTCAAGCCATGAGGCCCGAGCTCAATGGCCCATTTGGCGACTCGTCCTGTGGCCTCCCTGTTCTGAATGATGTCTCCCAAAGGGGCAGAACTTACCACGGTTATAGGGTGTCCTTGAAAGTACTGCTTCAACTTCCAGTTGGCCATGAACACCCCGTAAACAAGCTTCTGCCAATGTGGGTACCTTTGCTTGGATTCAATAAGCACCTCACTGATGTAATAAACCGGCCGTTGAACCGGATGCTCCTTGCCAGCTTCCTTACGTTCCACCATGATGGCAACGCTGACGGCTCGTGAATTGGTAGCCACATACAACAGCAAAGGCTCCTTATCAATTGGAGCGGCGAGAACCGGCGGTTCAGACAATTGTCTCTTTAAGTCCTCAAAAGCAGCATCAGCGGCCTGGCTCCAGACAAAAGTATCAGTTTTCTTCATCATTTGATACAATGGAATGGCCTTCTCACCTAGCCGGCTTATGAACCGACTTAAGGCGGCAACACGACCTGCCAGTCGCTGAACATCATTGATGCATGCCGGTTTAGCTAGAGAGGTAATTGCTTTAATCTTCTCCGGGTTAGCTTCGATGCCTCTGTTGGACACCAGAAAGCCCAAGAGCTTGCCCGCAGGAACGCCAAACACACACTTGGCCGGGTTAAGCATCATCTTGTAAACCCGGAGATTATCAAAGGTCTCCTTTAAGTCAGATATCAAGGTCTCCTTTTCTCTGGATTTCACCACATTGTCATCCACATAAGCATGAACATTACGCCCAATTTGATCGTGCAAACAGTTCTGCACACACCGCTGATAAGTCGCCTGGGCACTCTTGAGCCCAAACGGCATAGATACATAGCAGAAGGCTCCAAACGGAGTGATGAAAGTCGTCTTCTCCTGGTCCTTAACTGCCATTTTGATCTGATGATAACCAGAGTAAGCATCCAAAAAACTCAAACGTTCACAACCCGCCGTAGCATCAATAATTTAATCAATACGGGGGAGGGCAAAGGGATCAGTCGGACAAGCCTTGTTTAAATCCGTGTAATCCACACACATCCGCAAAGTGCCGTTCTTCTTGAGGACAAGCACCGGGTTAGCCAACCACTCTGGGTGAAAAACTTCCACAATAAACCCGGCCGCCAAGAGCCGGCCACCTCTTCCCCAATAGCCTTTCGTCTCTCCTTGTTGAACCGTCGAAGAAACTGCCTGACCGGCTTATACTTTGGATCAATATTGAGAGTGTGCTCAGCGAGTTCCCTCGGTACACCCGGCATGTCAGAAGGTTTCCATGCAAAGATGTCCCGGTTCTCACGGATGAACTCGATGAGCGCGCTTTCCTATTTAGGATCCAAATTGGCACTGATACTGAACTGTTTAGAGGCATCTCCTGGGGTAAAGTCAACAAGCTTTGTCTCAGCGGCCGATTTAAACTTCAACGCTGGGTCATGCTCAGTAGTTGGTTTCTTGAGGGAGGTCACATCCGCCGGGTCAACATTGTCTTGATAAAACTTGACCTCTTCGGCCGCACAGGCCGACTCAGCATAAGCCGCGTCACCTTCTTCACATTCCAGTGCCACCTTCCGACTTCCATGCACAGTGATAGTGCCCTTGTGACCCGGCATCTTAAGCTGCAGATAAACATAACACGGCCGGGCCATGAACTTAGCATAAGCCGGCCGCCCAAACAGAGCATGATATGGGCTCCTGATTTTGACCACCTCAAACGTTAACTTCTCAGCCCTGGAATCGTGTTCGTCTCCGAAGGCCACCTCCAGCTCAATCTTGCCAACTGGATAAGCCGACTTACCCGGAACCACTCCATGGAGAACAGTGTTGGATGTTCTCAAATTCTTCTCAGTCAACCCCATGCGCTGAAAGGTCTCGTAGTAGAGGATATTGATGTTGCTCCCACCGTCCATGAGTACCTTAGTGAATTTATATCCACCAACCTGGGGTGCCACCACCAGGGCCAACTGACCCGGATTATCGACCCGTGGAGGGTGATCCTCTCTGCTCCGCATAATAGGCTGCTCTGACCACCTCAAATAACGAGGAATTGCCGGCTCAACAGAATTCACAGCACTCTTATGAACCTTCTGGTCACGTCTGCACAAGCTAGTGGTAAACACGTGATACTGCCCACCACTCAACTGCTTTGGATGGCTTTGATAGCCCGATTGCTTCTGCTGCCCTCCTTGACCAGACTGCTGCTGATTGTTACCACCTGGATGCCCCTGAAAGCCGGAATTTGAGCCACCGCCCGGGCCATGAAAACCGCCAGCCCCTGAGCCGCCGCCAGGTCCATGACCACCATCGAAGGTGTTGGAATTTTTAAACGGCTTCATGATTGCGCAATCCTTCCATAGATGTGTGGCGAGGCGCTCCCGGGTGCCGTGTTTTGGGCAGGGCTCATTGAGTAACTGCTCAAGAGATGGGCCTGACCCGCCGGACTGAGGCGGCTTACCCTTATATCTCTTATTGTTACCCCGTGCGTTGGCATTGGCCACAAACTCCGGGTTACCGTCCGCCTTACGCTTATTGTCGCCTTGATTCCTTGGGTTATGCTGCTGACCCTTTCCATTGCCGTTCCTTTTTCCCTTCCCTATCTTCTCATCGTCAGACGCGGGATCCTTGGTACTATCAGAATCGGCATATTTGACTAAAGCCGCCATCAGCGTACCCATATCCTTGAGGTCACGTTTAAGGCGCCTCGGTTTCTGCCTCAACGGCTCGAAGCGGCAATTTTTCTCCAGCATAAGAACTGCAGAGCCGGCATCCATCTTATCGGAGGAATGAATTATCTCCTTGACTCGGCGTACCCAATGGGTGGTGGATTCACCTTCCTCTTGCTTGCAATCCGTCAAGTCCACAATCAACATAGATTGCTTACAGGTGTCCTTGAAGTTCTGGATGAACCGGGCCTTTAACTCGCCCCATGAACTAATGGAATTGGGTGGCAAGCCTTTCAGCCAAGACCGGGCTGTTCCATCTAACATCATGGTGAAATATTTAGCCATCGCCGCGTCACTAACCTCTAGCAGCTCCATGGCCATCTCATAACTCTCGATCCACGCCCCGGGCTGTAAGTCGGCCGTGTAGTTTGGTACCTTTCGAGGTCCCTTGAAGTCCTTGGGCAGACGTACATTACGCAGAGCCGGTACCAGGCAAGGGACACCGCCGGTTCTAGTGGCTACCCCTGCCTCAACAGACGTCGTCAGATACTCTGGGTGATCCTGATAAGCTGCTGTTTGAGTCGCTCGCTCATTCTCCTGACGTATTCGATCTTGCACCGGATGATAGCCACCGGGCTGGTTCTGGCGTTGGGCGTTGCTTGACAAAGCTTCAGACTCCATGTGCCTGCTGTAACTCGGGCTCCGGTTCTGGTGGGGCGGCGCTAACCAAGGCGGGGGAGTTGAATGGATTCTGTCCCGGCTATAAGAATAGGTCTCCTGCTGAGCCAAGGCTATCTGAAGAAGTTCTCTGACTCTTCAGGTCTCCACTGCTGCCGGGTCATCACCTTCCATAGGAAGAGCCGCTAAACGTGCTGAAGCTGCGATCAAGTTCTCCATGGGGTTGGAAAAGTGACCTGGTGGAATCGGCACATAACGCGGCGGTGGCATGCTCACGTGAGGCGGTACCATATCCCGAGGCTGAGTCGGTCCTCCTGTTCCGGCTGTCATAAGCTGATCGGCCTCTGGCGGGTTACTAGGGCCAGCTCCGGGTGTAGCAAAGAGAACCCGGGGGTCGTAATTCGGAGGTAAACGGGACTGCGTTTTCTGATGTCTCCTCCTCATTACCTCATTGGATGCGTTTAAGCTCATCATGAGCTGGTAAGCTTCTGACTGCAAGCGCTGTGCCCGGGCGTCGAGAGCCGCCCGCTCTGTGGCTTGTCTAGTATCCTCAGCTGCCAAGGCCTCCTTGGCCTGAGCTATCTCCTCACGCACCTGTGCTACCGCTGCGTCATGCTCATCTTTGTCTGTAGGAATAACCGTGGCGGTTAACAGGGCTGTAAGCTTGTCCATGAGATCTATCAGCACCTGAGCCGGTGGGCGCATGGGGCCGCCTGCCCCAGCTGCTCCTAATCCGGACGTGATCTCTGCGGCTGCTATAGAGTTTGAACCGGACTGAGTTCCAGCCATGAAGATCCCTGCCCATCTTGGCGGCTCATAGGGGTCCGGAATACTGATGCTATCGGAACAGCCCCCGAGCACGTCGTCTTGCACTTGGTACAACGAATCTGTTGAACCGCGGACGAATCATCGTCCGAGAGGATGGCAGTCTCACCGTTATCTTCAGATCCTTCAGAAAATTCTTCTCCGTGGATGTAGCCCATGAAGGCACGCCTCATGACCGGCTGAGTCCGGGTCTTCCTCGCACGCTGAGCCGTCTCGACAAGGTCGGTGCTGTTGTCTGGCATAGGGCCCGGCTCACCGATCCGGCCGATGAAGACGTGGATTCCGCCAAAGGGGACCCGGTATCCGTACTCAATTGAGCCGGCGTCGGGACCCCAGCCTTCATCGTCGATGTAGATCTTGCCGCGACGACTCTTGGTCATCCGGCCCACTACGTACCCCTTGAGCCCTTCGAAGTTTCCCTTCAAGAACTCAAATCCACCGTGCGCTGGCCCCACGGTGGGCGCCAACTGTCGTGGAATAGTCACGTCAGATGTCCTCGTGAAAGGACTTAGTTGTGGAGCCATCGCAACTAGGAAGCTTGAAGGGGTTAAATCGGGACAAGGGACACGAGAGGGTTTATACTAGTTCGGCCCCTTACGGTGAAGGTAAGGCCTATGTCTAGTTGGGTTGGTATTGATGTTTCGATGACCAGGGAGCGAGATACGCTATGCCCGGCTCTCTATGAGTTGTTTCTTGCCCTAAGCCGCCAGCAGGTCGTCCCCTTATATACACGGGTTGACGCCCTGTGGCTTACAGAGTCCCGGCCGGCTTATAAACAGTGTCCGGCTCGGTGACTAGTTAAATCTACCTTATGTCACAAGTCATGGCATAATGGCGGTTTACTACAACGGGCCTTAAGTCGCCTGCGGGCTTTGGGCCCTCTATGAACCGCCATCTTCATGCTTGGCCTTGGGCTTCTCTCTGATGAATACCCTTTGTGTAACCCGGTCCCTCCTGGGTGGCTTACTCAAATAGTTATATTCCCAACAGCCACGTATGTGTACATACGGGCGGGGTCTCGAACGCCTACTCGTGCATACGTACGGCCAGGGCTCGTGTACATGGCTGGGTCGGAACGGAGAAACAACGTCATCATCGTGTTCATGGGGAGGCAACGAAATGCGTCGTGTTCATGGGGAGGCAATGGAATGCGTCGTGTTCATTGGGAGGCAACGAAACGCATGGGAGCCAACCGGCTGGGTCGGAACGGAATGCGTGGTCATGTCCATCGGGAGGGCTTGGACGGAAGAGGCGGTGGAGACGAGGCCTGGTGTACCGCAGAACGGAGGAAACGGACCTCCTACGTTCGGAACAGGGTCCTATTGATCGGGAGGGGTCTGGCGTACCGCAAAACGGAGGAAACAGACCTCCTACGGTCGAAACGGGGGTCCTGTTGATCCAGAGGGGTGTGGCATACCGCAAAACGGACAAAATGGACCTCCTACGGTCGAAACGGGGGTCCTGTTGATCGGGAGGGGTGTGGCGTACCGCAAAACGGACAAAACGGACTTGTGTTGGAGCGCTACGGTCGAAACGGGGGTCCTGTTCATTGGGAGGGGTGTGGCGTACCACAACACGGGACTCCACGGGATACTGTTCATCTCCACCATCGACCTCCTCCAGCCTCCACGGGCTACCGACGACCTCCTCCAGCCTCCACAGGCTCCTGTTCATCCAGCCTCCACCGCGTGCTACTCCACCGGCTACTGTTCAACCACCCCTCCACGGGCACCCCTCCACCGTCTACTGTTCATCCAGCCCTCCACACCACGGGGTCCTGTTCAACCACCCCTCCACGGGCACCCCTCCACCGTCTACTGTTAATCCAGCCCTCCACACCACGGGGTCATGTTCATCCAGAG
>NC_041387.1:528139894-528188982 GCF_002162155.2 Triticum dicoccoides | reverse complement strand
CGATCGGCTTTAGTTAGCAGCAGTAGCGAAGGAATCGCTCGATCCGGTTCAGTTAACAGCCATCGATGGATCGCTCGGGTTCAGTAACGCGTAGCCTGCAGTGCAATCGCTCGGGTTCAGTTAGAGCCCAACGCCTCGCTCGGGTTCAGTTAGAGCCAACGCCTCGCACACACGCGCGTACGTGTACGAGAGAAACGCGCATCGCTCGGCCCCCGACCTCCCACCATAACCGGGAACTCCCCGAAATTTTCCTCGCCCTCGCTTCTACCACGGTTTTTTCCGTCATGGACGGCCCAAAGAATGTCATGCAGCTGCGTCTCCAGCCCACCCAGGACGAAAAGCCCATTTTCTGTCATGACTTTGTCATAGAAGTAGGAGCCCACCACAACTATGATGATACCGGGTTTTGTCACAATTATCGTCATAGAAGTGTCATATGTATGACAGGAAAAAAATTCGTTCGGCCCAAAATGTCACGGATGTATCTTTTTTTTGTAGTGCACGCAGAAGCAACCTTGTCTATCCCACCAGGGTCGTCGCCCATGAAGGACTTGCCTCACTAGGGTAGATCTTCATGAAGTAGGCGATCTCCTTGCCCTTACAAACTCCTTGGTTCACTCCATAATCTTGTCGGAGGCTCCCAAGTAACACCTAGCCAATCTAGGAGACACCACTATCCAAGAATTAACAAATTGTGTGTTGATGATGAACTCCTTGCTCTTGTGCTTAAAATGATAGTCTCCCTAACACTCAACTCTCTCTCACAGGATTTGGATTTGGTGGAAAGAAGGTTTGAGTGGAAAGAAACTTGGGGAAGGCTAGAGATCAAGATTTATGTGGTAGGTGTCGGTGTCAAAACCGGCGGATCTCGGGTAGGGGGTCCCGATCTGTGCGTCAAGGCTGATGGTAACAGGAAGCAAGGGACACAGATGTTTACCCAGGTTCGGTCCCTCTCGATGGAGGTAAAACCGTACTTCCTTCTTGATTAATATTGAAGATATGGGTAGTACAAGAGTAGATCTACCACGAGATCGTAGAGGCTAAACCCTAAAAGCTAGCCTATGATGGTATGATTGTGACCAACCTCTCCGGTTTATATAGACACCAGAGAGGGCTAGGGTTTACTTAGAGTCGATTACAAGGAAGGAAACATAATATCCAGATCGCCAAGCTTGCCTTCCACGCAAAGGAGAGTCCCATCCGGACACGGGCCAAAGTCTTGAGTCTTGTATCTTCACGCTTCAATAGTCCGGGTGTTGTGCACAGTCCGGCTGTCCGGATACCCCCTAATCTAGGACTCCCTCAGTAGCCCCTGAACCAGGCTTCAATGACGATGAGTCCGGCATGCAATATTGTCTTCGGCATTGCAAGGCGGGTTCCTTCTCCGAATACTCTGAAGTAATCATCGAACACGTAGACCGTGTCCGGATCTGCATGATGATCTTCACATGGCATAAATCTGATCTGTTGGCAATCTTCGTGCGTCGTTCCCGTGCCTCATGGCCTGGTCCAACGCGAACCGGCGTTTCTTACCCCACCATGACTCGTGTTACGAGGCGATTTTATTGGCACGTCCCGTCGAGGCAGAGATTGTGTTCCTCTTATTATGGGATTTTCCATTAATATGGGCGTGTGTGACCCCACGACGGCCGTTTGAATAACTCTGTGTGTTTTTAGATAAGCCTCAAACGGTCATACCGAGGACTCTTGATATTCACCCTCTTTATAAAGGGGTCGAGGCCTATGCCTCTTTTCCACCTTCCTCGCGCCTTCTCGCACCTCGAGCTCTAACACCCGAAACCCAGGCTTCAACACCCCAGATCCTCCAATATGTCCGGATCTGTCCCTCAAGGCCGATGGGTGGCCTTCTCGATTCAAAAGGAAGACATCGTGAAGCTTAGGGAGGTCGGATACCTGACCACCAACATCCAGCACAGGCTTCCTGCTCCAGGGCAGGTCATCCCCACACCGGAGCCTAATGAGTGCGTCGTTTTCGTCCCGCACTTCCTCCGTGGCCTGGGCTTCACCCTCGACCCTTTTGTGAGGGGGCTCATGTTCTACTATGGGTTGGATTTTCATGATCTGGCTCCAAACGCCATTCTCCATATCTCGTTGTTCATTATCGTGTGCGAGGCTTTTCTCCATGTCACCCCACACTTCGGCTTATGGCTTAAGACCTTCAACGTGAAGCTGAAGATGATCGAGGGGCGACATGTCGAATGCGGAGGTGCCGTAATAAGCAGGAACACCAATGCCCCATGGCCAGAGGGTTCTTTCCCAGAAGTATCCGATGTATGGCAACGGAGGTGGTTTTATTCATAGCTCCCAGAGGCACAAAGTGGGTGGCTGCTCCCGAGTTCCGCTCGGGCCCTCCATCACAACTAGCGACTTGGACCGACGTAGGGCGGAATTGGGGGCCCGCTGGTGATGTACCAGTACTACAGAATCGCATCCGGGAGCTTCTTGAGAGGGACATTAACCTCGTCAGCATAATGCAAGTGATGTTAATCTGACGGATGCTGCCATGCCAACACTGGCCTCTCCGGATATGGGAGTTCAATCCGGAGGGTCCACGGACTGTCAAGCACTTCTTCGGATTGAAGCTCGAAGAGATGTGCAAATTATTCTTCGGACGGAAAGTTGAAGAACGAAGAAACCGAACTCCACACACTACGCATCCGAACCGGGGGAATTGTTACCTCCCCTAAGGAGGATAGTCGTGGAGGGGAGGCTAAGGCCTCCTCCCTGTGAGGGAAGAAGAGGGCCGCCTCCGAAGACTTGGAGGCGGTGACGCCCAAACTAGGGGAAAAGGTACCCCGGGGGGCCTTGCCCCGACGGGCACCCTCACCGCATCGTGCCCGCTGACGGGCCAGCCCTCCACCGAGCTGTAAGTCAATCATTAATTTTCAAGGTACTATGTTTCTCCTAGATCAATAACCAGGATTCGTATTTTGCAGTCCGGCTAGCAGCTCTTCTCAACAGAGTTCATCTTCAGGGGATCTTCCTCCAGAGATGATGGAGAGCGAGACCCCACCTACCTCCCCGGCTCATGAAGCGGGCAACACCGAGGTATCGTCACGGAGGAGTCCAGATCCACCGAAGCCGGAAGTCAATTCGTCAGCCGCCCTGAGCCCGGAGAGTTTGGCTCCCACGGGGGGCGATGGGAAGAGTCCGGCGCAGTTCGATGTCCGAACGGATGTACTGACGGGCTTACTGGAGCAAGTTGCGCTCTCGGAGGAGCACTGCTCATTAATGAGCGTGGTGCTCAAGAAGATTTCGTCCGCTACAAGCGGTTTGAATGAAGCATTCACAAGCCTACTCAGAGGCTTTGAGGTATGTAATGAAGAGTACACTATTTCTTTAGCTATGAGGCACGTGCTAGGTGTGCTTCATATAGATAGTAGCCCCTGAGACTCTGGTTGCCCGCCCTAGGCGGCAAACGGGGGATCATAAACCAATGATTGTGCTGTATATATGTGCAGGTACCTGTGGGTCCGGCCGCCGGCTAGTCCGTTGAGGTTGCCGAACTAGCGAGGCAGATTGGATCGATTGATGCCGATATCACACTGGTGAATGAGCGGCTAGACAAATCACAAGGTATGTGCCCTGCCTTCCCTTGTATAGGAAAATGTGAAGGTGGCATGATATTAATGTAGTATGTTTGGACTGCAGATGGTGCTGCTGTCGTGGAGGCCCTGCGGGCGGAACTTGCTCAAGCCAAGGAACAAGCTCGGGCAAGCAATGCGGCTGCCCTAAAGGCGGCCGAGGAATTGAGGGCCGAACAGGCTGCTCATCGCCAAAGCGAGGAAAGGATAGCCGAAATGGCTATTGAGTTAAAAAATGCCACTGACCAGTATGAGCTCCTTAAAAAGGAACATGAGGATAATTCGGCCGACCTGAACAAGGCACTTAATGCCATCAAGGAAATATGGACCGAGCTCAGGGGTGCGCGGGAGGAGCTTCAACAGGCCGGTAAAATCGCGGCTGGGAGCTCCTATTTGCTGCGGACGAAATCTTTCGATCCGAAGTACGCTCCCTTGGATGGACGCTGGAGTCCTGCGGACGCATCTGCGGATTTGGCGAAGAGTATGGCGGACGCTGCCAAGTTCTTCAAAGATCAAGGTTACAAGGAAGTGGAGAAGATTTTCTGGTCTCAATTCCATGCTCCCACTCGCCCGCTGCCGTTAAGTGACAAGATGGTTGCTGTAGCGGAGCTTCACAGGCTGTCCGAGCTTGCAATGCAGTCTGTAGTAGACCATCTTTGGCCAAACGGGCCTAAGCCGGACAGTTACTTTGGTTTGGTGCAACAGTTCCTTGGGGTCGTGCCTCAGATCGATGCCATGAGGAGGTCGGCGTGTATAGAGGGTGCACGGATGGCTCTTGCCCGCGTTAAAGCCTATTGGAAGGATATGGATGCCACCATTATAGCGGCCCATGATCCGGTGGGGGGCCAATATCCGGCCGAGCACTACTTGCGTAGGTCACAGAAGGTGCCCGCCTAATAGAGGCACAGTGCTCGAAGAATGTCTTGTTCGAATGATGAACTGAATCATTGTAAAACAATCTTTATTTTGATTATGAGGCTATATTTATACTATTTGTCTGAGAATATGATTGTGTTCCCTGTGCGGCCGTTTATATATATGTATATATAAATATGTAATCCGAAAGTTAGCAGTCGTTGGCTTCAGCCCCCACGCATAGAATGCGGGGGTGTTCGCAAAAAATATGCTTAATCACACTTGATCCAACGTCTTGGTCCATTAAGGAGGTGATCGCACGTCGAACTAGGCAACCGGACTATATAGCTGTAACACCTTTGCTTAGCCGTGGGAGTCTAACGTTGGGGCTACTATGTAGCCCCTGGTACTTTCGCGTGCATCCGAATACGGGCGCGTATGTACATGACCGGGAAATGGCCCTTCGTTAATGCGGAGGAATCCTAAAGATTCCGGTGAGTCTTCGAGTGGTTGAACAGTCTCTCGCTACATCATGACAGTCAGTTTTCGGCTTTCTCTACTGAAGTGCTCATCTGGAATAACCAGGGCACAATCGCAGTAGTTCTCCTTTGGCCACCTTAACCTATAATAACGGAATGTAAGGCGGCAAACCCAGGAGCCGGGCAAACCCAACATTTGACCAAAGACATGATTCGGAGCTGATGCATATAAGGCCACACTCGTGACGCCGAACACTCCTGAAGGTATTCGGACTTTATAACAGATGATGGGCTCAAGAATGCCCATTCATTATAAACCCTGTGTTTCCAGGTATGTGCATTAATCTGACGCGGCGAAATGCCAAAAACAGCAGTATCCTCTGTGGGTATAGAACCTATGGGATGGTTAAACAACAAGAGGCAATAAAAAAGGTTTACACATGGGCTTAATCTAAAAAGAAACCGGTTGAACGGGGCCCTGCTGCACGTCTGCGCCTTTGTCTCCGTTGTGCCGTATCCTGGAAGGGTATCGCGCGAACGTTGTCTGTGGAAAAAGAAAACTCATAGGAGACTACAACGTAAGTGTGTGATGGATAGTAAAAGTGTAAGGTGTTGGCCTGTCAATAAGGTTGAGCCAAGTTTGGGGCTTTATTAAGCATTTATAGCCCCTGGTACCCGCTATAGGATTACATATACGGTGCCCTAGTTCGATCTGGGCTACCGGACTCGTCTAACCGTGCCCGTGGTCTTAACGACCGGTCATATATATTTATTTTTTTGATATTGGAGGTCGCTTATAGTCCGGCCGCTAGGGCCGTCGTGTGTTTATCTGCGCGTGAGCGCTCTGTTATTCTGCTAATGGTGATGACGCCACGTGGACCGGGCATCTTGAGTGTAAGGTAGCCATAGTGCGGCAGTGCGTTGAAATGGGCAAAGGCCGTTCTTCCGAGCACTGCGTGATAGTCACTTTGGAAGGGTGCGATGATGAAGAGTAGTTCTTCGCTTCTGGAGTTGCCTAGAAAGCCGAATGTTACCTCCAGTATGATGGAGCCCCTGCTATAGGCTTCAACGCCTGGTATCACCCCTTCAAAGGTGGTGTTGCTTTGGCTGATTCTGGATGGGTTTATCCCCATCCTGTGGATAGTGTCCTCGTATATTAAATTGAGACTACTGCCGCCGTCCATGAGGACCCGGGTGAGACGGTATCCGTTGATTATTGGGTCAAGCACCAAGGCCTTTGATCCTCCGCGCCGAATACCGGCCGTCCAAGTGATCGAAAGTGATCGGATAAGACATCCAGTAGTTGGATGTGGGAATGATGGGCTCTATATCGTGTGTGTATCTATGCGCGTGTTCGTGCCTTCTCATGGATGTACGAGTCGCCTGGATCATGTTCACTATTTTAACCTCTGGCGGGAATTTTTCCTGTCCCCCATTGTTCGGCTGGCGAGGTTCATCCTCGTCCTCACTTGGTGTTTCCCTTCCCTTGTGTTCGGCATTTAATTTGCCGGCCTGCTTGAAGACCCAGCACTCTCTGTGCGTGTGGTTCGCAGGTTTGTCAGGGGTGCCATGAATTTGGCATAGTCTGTCCAGGACTCTGTTTAGACCGGACGGTCCCTCTTTACTGCCTTTAGATGGCTTATTTTGCTGATTAGGTCGAGAGCCCCTGAATCCGGCATTAACCATCGTGTTATCCGGGCTCTCTTCCTTGTTTTGCCATTTGTTTTTATGACGCCGCGGCTTCCCGTTGCCATCCCTTATTTCGGATGTGCTGGGCTCGCTGGTGCCTCTACGGGCTAGCCAGCTATCTTTGCCCGCGCAAAAGTGGGTCATAAGGCTTGTTAGGGCTGCCATTGTCCTTGGTTTTTCTTGTCCGAGGTGTCTGGCGAGCCACTCATCGCGGATGCTGTGTTTGAATGCCGCTAAGGCTTCGGCACGGACAATCGACAATTTGATTCTTCTTAGTGAGGAATCTGTTCCAAAGCTTGCGGGCGGACTCTCAGGGCTGTTGGATTATGTGACTTAAATCGTCAGCATCCGGAGGCCGGACATAAGTCCCTTGAAAATTTGCCCTGAAAGCGTGTAACGCCCCGGATTCGATGCGCCAGGTGTCCGCCAGTTATTCGCGTTGTTGCCTTGTCAGCTACTTGCGTGTTGCATTTTGCCATGTCATCATCTGCATTTCATCTGCATGCTTTTCAAAACTTGCATCCATTCGGGTTCCCCCGGCTCTCTCCGTTGTCCGTTCGGAGTCCAGACCACACTCGCACGCGCCCGCGGCACCTCAGAAATATTGTTTTATAATTGGCATAAAACTGTTCTCGGAATGGGTTGCAACTTGTCGTGCGGGCTTATTATAGTGTAGACAGAGCGCCTGCCAAGTTTCATCGCATTCGGAGCCCATTTGATAGCCCAACCGTTAAATATAGCGGTACCGTTGCCGGTACCTTCGTCGGGTGTTTTCGGCCTCCGAAAACCCGTGCCGGGCTACTATCTCTTCTCTTCTTATAGCCTAGCCCATCTACACAGCCCACCAACCCCTCTCATAGTCCCTCTCCGCTCCGGAGCCGTTCGATGGCGATCGTACGCTTCGAAAAGCCCCCAAAACCCCCAACCCTAGCCTCTTTTGCTATATAAAGACCCCCTCTCTCCATTTTTGGCCTCCTACCTACCCCCCTCCTCAATTCCCGCAGCCAGCCGCCGCCCCCTCCTCGTTTTCAGTGCCGGTGCGCTCCCCCTTCACCACTTGGCGCGCCACCAATCGCCGCGCCGCCACCTGAGGTGTCGCCCCGGCCAACCGGGCGCCGCCACGTCGCCCCAACGCTCGCCTCCTCCAACCCGCGCCCTCCACGCGTCCCCCTGGCCTTCCTCGCACCACCCAGGGCCCGGCCGGCCCATCCGAGGCCCGCTCGGGCCGCCTCGGGCCTGAAGCCGCCCCGCTCCCACAACGCCGATCTGGATCGAGGGGAGGAGTCCCTCCACCCCGATCTCCCCTCTGCTGCAGCGCCGCCGCAACCCCGCCGTCGGCAACCGGAGCCCCGCCGTCGGCGAGTGCTTCCCCAGGACGGACCTCGCCCCCACGCCCCATCTCCTCCTTCCCTCTCCTTCCTCTCGTCCTAATCTCCTTGTCTCCCTCTCTCTCTGTGCAGTTGCCGCCGCCGCCATGGAGATCGCGCCGCCGGCGTCGTCTTCGCCCGGACCGGCCCAAACCACCGGGAACGGAACCCCGACGCCCGAATCCGGCCTCCCCTCACCGGATCTGGCCTCCTCTGCCTCCCCGTCGCCGAGACCCACCGTCCTCCGTCGCCGTTGGCTGCTGGCGCCACCGGCCTCGTCCCCGTTCGGGAGAGATGACGGCAGGCGTCACCGGCCACGTGGGCCGCGCCTCCCCCCGCTGGCCCATCTCCCCGGCCCAGCAGCGCGCCGGCTTGCCAAGCCGGCCTGCCTCCTCCGCAAACTGGGCCAGGCCCATGGTGAGCCGCCCGCAAACCCCCGCCCGTGCGCGATATAACTATTTGACGCTCACCTATTTTTTTTCTGGAATTGACTAAGTCCCCAGATTCCAGTATTATCATGCCATGTTCATTACATTGTATCTCTGCATCCGTAGCTTCGTTTCGTGCGTGTAATATGTCAAATTTTTCGCCTCGACGAGTACTTCATTTCATTTCATTGCATCATTTTCATTTGAGCTCATCTTGATGCCCGAAATGCTGTTGGAATAGTGCATGTTGATGTTAATCTGCTGAAACTGTTATAACTTGCTCATTTGTCATTTTTGCCATGTTTGATGTGAGCATCCTATGAGGTTGATGTCTTCATGTGTTTTGATCTATGCCATGTCATCTTTCCAGTGGTGCCATCCATGTATTTTTGTGAGTTGTGTGCTGAGTGCATCAAGCTTGTTAAGGAGGGTACTTGCTGTTGCTGTTTTGCTAGACAGATTCTGTTATTTTGTAATGCCATGTTAACATGCTTCTACTAGTCATATCGTGCATAATCTGGAGATGTTCACTAAGGATGTATTGTTATACATGTCTTGCTCTATCCATTCATGCCCATGGTTGCATTTAGAGGTTGCTGTAGCTTGTTCATATCTTGCTCCAAACTTGCTAAATAATGTTGCTGTCAACCTGTTAACATTAAGTTCAATGTTTCCATGATTGTTTGCTAGTGACCCATGCACCCTATGAACTTGCTCTTTCCATGCTTAGCTTCATAAACATGTCTTCTTACTATTGGTTGTATTGCCATGCCATGTATTGCTCTGTAGTGAGTGGTTCAAGCTCACCAACATGCCTTCATAATTCTGTTTCTGCCATGTTTGAATCTGTAATATAACTTGCCATGTTTACGTGGGTGCCATCATACTTTCTGATCCTTTTTGGCTTATGGTCAGTAAGGGACTTTTGATCTATGCATTTAGTAGGTTCATGCCATGCCTTTGTTTGCCATGATAAGTTCCTATAACATGTTGTTTGATAGCTCTAAACATTGCAACCTGATGTTATTTTCTGCAAAGTCTGAAACTGTTATTATTTGCAATCTTCCCATGTGTTTTTGAGCATGATCTAGTGATTTCTGGAGATAGCTCAGTGTTCATGTTTTGTTATGCTTTACCTGTACTTAATGCCCATACCTTTTGTTCTTATGTTGAGATGCTGTAGCATATTGTTTTGATGCTTGTAAGATGCCTAGTTGCTGATATGGACAGATTGTTGCTATGACTTGTATAGAGTGTATGTGTTGAACCGTTGCTCCGTTTTGAGTGTGCTCTATATGAAACTTGCTTGATTTTGCGTGTAGTTTCATATTATCATGTTGCATCCTTGTTTTGAGGTGTTTGCTTGATGTTTGTATGCATTTTGCATCAATGCCATGTTTAACTTGTTTTGCTCATATCTTCTAGGCCGTAGCTCCAAATCTAATGAACTTTATATGTAACTTGACTAGAATTTCGTGTAGATCATCTTGGTGCATCTTAACTTGCTGTTTAACAATTTGCACATAAGGTTTATTCAGTTCTGGACCAATTTCGAAATTTGCATATGAGGACTTACCGGATTTGATATATGTTGTTTCCGGCCTCATTTAAACTTGCCTTGATGTGTTGTTCTTGTTTGCATCATATCTTGCCATGAGTAGCTCCATGTAGCTTTGTCATGCATCATGCTTGTTATGCATCATGTCTTGTTTATGTGTGGTGTGTTTACCATGTTGTGTGCTTCTTCTCGATAGTTCCCGTTTTGTTGCGATCGTGAGGATGCGTTCGTCTACGTGTGGTTCGTCTTCGTGGCTTCATCTTCTTCATGGACTCGTTCTTCTTCCTTGCGGGATTTCAGGCAAGATGACCGCTACCCTGGATCTCACTACTATCATTGCTATGCTAGTTGCTTCGTTCTATCGCTATGTTGCGTTACCTATCTTTTGCTCTTCAAGCCTCCCAAATTGCCATGAACCTCTAACCTTTGACACCCTTCCTAGCAAACCGTTGTTTGGCTATGTTACCGCTTTTGCTCAGCCCCTCTTATAGCGTTGTTAGTTGCAGGTGAAGTTGAAGATTGCTCCATGGTGGACAGGGTTATGTTGGGATATCACAATATCTCTTATATTATTAGTGCATCTATATATTTGGTAAAGGGTGGAAGGCTCGGCCTTATGCCTGGTGTTTTGTTCCACTCTTGCCGCCCTAGTTTCCGTTATACCGGTGTTATGTTCCCGGATTTTGCGTTCCTAACACGGTCGGGTGATTTATGGGACCCCCCTAACAGTTTGCTTTGAATAAAACTTGTCCAGCAAGGCCCAACCTTGGTTTTACCATTTGCCTCACCACCACCTACCTTTCCCTTGGGAGTAATTAACCCAAGGGTCATCTTTATTATAGCCCCCCCGGGCCAGTGCTTGTCTAAGTGTTGGTCCGAGCTGAGCAGCCTGCGGGGCCACCTCGGGGAAACTCGACGTCTGGTTTTACTCGTAGCTTGACTTATCCGGTGTTGCCCTGAGAACAAGATATGTGCAGCTCCTATCGGGATTGTCGGCGCATCGGGCGGCTTTGCTGGTCTTGTTTTACCATTGTCGAAATGTCTTGTGAACCGGGATTCCGAGACTGATCGGGTCTTCCTGGGAGAAGGAATATCCTTCATTGATCGCGAGAGCTTATCATGGGCTAAGTTGGGACACCCCTGCAGGGTATAAACTTTCGAGAGCCATGCCTGCGGTTATATGGTAGATGGGAATTTGTTAATGTCCGATTGTAGATAACTTGACACCAGATCCGAATTAAAACGCATCAACCGCGTGTGTAGTCGTGATGGTCTCTTCTCGGCGGAGTCTGGGAAGTGAACACGGTTTCTGGGTTATGTTTGACGTAAGTAGGTGTTCAGGATCACTTCTTGATCATTACTAGTTGACGACCGTTCCGCTTGTTTCTCTTGTCGCTCTCATTTGCGTAGGTTAGCCACCATATCATGCTTAGTCGCTGCTGCAACCTCACCACTTTACCCCTTCCTTTCCCATTAAGCTTTGCTAGTCTTGATACCCATGGTAATGGGATTGCTGAGTCCTCGTGGCTCACAGATTACTACAACAACAGTTGCAGGTACAGGTTACGCGATGATCCTGACGCGAGAGTGATGTTTGCTTGTTTGGAGTTCTTCTTCTGTTTCTTCTTCGATCAGGGGATAGGTTCCAGGTCGGCAGCCTGGGCTAGCAGGGTGGATGTCGTTTGAGCTTCTGTTTGTGTTTCATCTGTATTCGGATGTTGACATTATGTATGATGTATTGTTGTATTCGTGTGGCATTATATGCCTTTTGTATGTATCCCCATCTATTATGTAATGTTGATGTAATGATATCCACCTTGCAAAAGCGTTTCAATATGTGGGTCTATCCTTGGTGGTACCTTCGAGTTCCTCTTGGATAGGGTCGCATATTGGGCGTGACAAGTTGCTATCAGAGCCTCGACCGACCCTAGGAGCCCCCTTGATTGATCATGTAGTTTGGACGTTGTTGGGTCTAGAAGAAAACTGTTTTCAGAGTCTAGTTATATCGGAGAGTAGGAATTCTTTTTACTCCTCTGCCCCTTCGTCGCTCTGGTGAGGAATCTTGACGTAGGTGTTTTGAATTACTCCTCTTCCCATTCAAATTTTTCTTTAGGTTCACGCAGTTGGTTTTCCGATCGTTGGACCGCAGCTCTTTTCATCCGGTGCATTCCTCGTCAAGCTGATTCGAACCTCTCTCTCTCTTTGGGAGATCAATCCTCAGCTCTTTTCGATCGATGTTGTTTCTCTGTCTGAAGTTGTCCTTGTTTTTCCCACCCGCCCACCCTTTTCTTCTCGGAACCGGAGTCCGTAATCGAGTACCCTTCCTACTCGTCTGAAGCCTTTGCATTCTCTCCTCAATTATTTCAACGGGTGTTTTCTCTTCAAGATATTCGTCGGTTCCCCCTTCTAAGTTGTCTTTGTTTTTCCCGCCCTCCCACCCTCTTCTTCCCAGAGTTTGAGTCTGTGTCGAGCATCAATTTCATTCGTGCGGAGCCTCTTCAGTCTTCCCTCAATTATTTCAACCGGTGAAGTCTCGTCTCGTTTGACATTCTTCATCTCTTTTTTTTTCTACGGTGGTCTCAATTCAAGTTTTTCGGGTTGATCATATTCTTTTACTTGGATCAAGTGTTTTCCTTGCTCGTTCGCCTCTCGCCAGTTTATCCTTCTGGAGTTTGGAAGACATGTCAGGAGATTCGTCTGTGTTCGAATTAATTCGAGGTTATCACCTCATTCAAATATTTCAATTGTTCCGGTGCATCATCTATTTGTTCAACATCCCTTTCCAACGGTGTTTTTTCTCTTAAGTGGGCCCTAACCCACAGGTCTTTTCCCAGGATCTTACCTGACTCTTCTAATTATTCCGGAGTTATTCTCAATTCTTTTCAAGTGTGACGTAAGTATGAATTCCATCAGCACATGCCTTTTCCAAGATCGATTTCAAATCATTTCATTTTTGGCTCAACCTCTTTGCTTTTCATTCTCCCGGAGTATCTCAGTAATTTTGGTGGCGTTCCTCGTCGTCATTTGAAGATCGAAGAAGAGTTTTTCCTCTAAATCTTGCCCGTTCTCTCGAAGTTTCGTGGTTCTAGCTTCATGTTATCCTCTCAATATTATTCCGTTTGTCAGATATTCTTTCTTACCCATCCGGAGTATGTCAGAAGTTATTTTTCCATTTCTTTTCACCAGAGGCCATCATTCCAGTTATCGTTCTCTATTTATCCCGGTGCTTCATTCAAGTGTTCTTTAATCAGCTCATGATCAATTTGTTCTTTGCATCTAAATCCCCTCAAGCATATTTGTTCTTCTAATTCTTCCCGGTGATTCATTCTCTTTCATCAGTCATTTCCGAATTCTTACGGTGGTTCGTTCAAGATTCTTTTTCCTTGATTATCATATTAATTCATTTGTTCTTTTCAATCCTACCGGTGGTTCATGAAGACCTTCTCAAGTTTGCGATATGTCATTTCTCAATCTTTTTCAAAAAGAATAAGTAGTATGCAAAAATCCATTGCTTGTCATCAATTTAATTTGATGAAGGATAAGCATACAATGAATATTATTCTTATTTCATCCAAGTGATTAATCCCTTTTTCTTCGGAGTTTGCTCTTGAGGGATAAATTCTAGTTCCAAGTATTTTCATCTTTTCTTTTCCGGAGTTCAAATTCCCTCGGCCATTTCGTCGGAACCTCCATCTAAATCACCGTAAGCTTTAATCTTATTCTTTCATCCTTCATTTCTATCTCATCATCCTTTTGTCACCGGAGTTCTTCATGGTGGTTCTTCATGATTTAGTTCATTCTTCAAGTGTTCATCAAGATTTTGTTGGTGGAATTCAAGTATCTTTTCTTCTCGCGTCTCGAAGTGCAATTAATTCTCCATATCCTTTTGAAGTGGAGTTTTGCATTTCTTCGTTCTTCTCAGCTATTTAATCTTTTCTGCTTGTGGTTGGTTATCACCTCATAATTTTGATATGTTATCCATAAGTCCACAACAAGCAATTCTTTTCGTTGTTGATTTTCTGAACAACTCCGTTCAATCCTTTCTTCCGAGGTTGCTTTCTATTTCATTCGTGGCACAAGTTGTCATTTTCTTCTTCGTTCTTTTCATTCAACTCTTTCAATTCTTTCCGGAGGTTTTGTGTCATGTCTTCATCAAGTATCATTTCATCCTCTCAAGCTCGTGTTCTATATCGTCCATCTTGAGCCGGAGTGCTACCTAAATCCTTTCAGTCTTATCCGTTTCTTTTCTCATTCTAACCACTCCGGTTAGAACGAGTGGTTTCATAGTCTATCTGATTCCGTGAGTTTTCGATTCTCGTCATTCGCGTCGTTCCTCTCTCTTCTCGAGTGTTCTCGATTCTTTGCTTCTTCTCTTGAGTTCTTGTTTCACCTCATCCCTTTTCCCTTCTGTCTCGGTCCTAAGATCTCGGGACGAGATCTCTTGTTAGTGGAGGAGTGTTGTAACGCCCCGGATTCGATGCGCCAGGTGTCCGCCAGTTATTCGCCGTCGTTGCCTTGTCAGCTGCTTGCGTGTTGCATTTTGCCATGTCATCATCTGCATTTCATCTGCATGCTTTTCAAAACTTGCATCCGTTCGGGTTCCCCCGGCTCTCTCCGTTGTCCGTTCGGAGTCCAGACCACACTCGCACGCGCCCGCGGCACCTCAGAAATATTGTTTTATAATTGGCATAAAAATGTTCTCGGAATGGGTTGCAACTTGTCGTGCGGGCTTATTATAGTGTAGACAGAGCGCCTGCCAAGTTTCATCGCATTCGGAGCCCATTTGATAGCCCAACCGTTAAATATAGCGGTACCGTTGCCGGTACCTTCGTCGGATGTTTTCGGCCTCCGAAAACCCGTGCCGGGCTGCTATCTCTTCTCTCCTTATAGCCTAGCCCATCTACACAGCCCACCAACCCCTCTCATAGTCCCTCTCTGCTCCGGAGCCGTTCGATGGCGATCGTACACTCCGAAAAGCCCCCAAAACCCCCAACCCTAGCCTCTTTTGCTATATAAAGACCCCCTCTCTCCATTTTTGGCCTCCTACCTACCCCCCTCCTCAATTCCCGCAGCCAGCCGCCGCCCCCTCCTCGTTTTCAGCGCCGGTGCGCTCCCCCTTCACCACTTGGCGCGCCGCCAATCGCTGCGCCGCCACCTGAGGTGTCGCCCCGACCAACCGGGCGCCGCCACGTCGCCCCAACGCTCGCCTCCTCCAACCCGCGCCCTCCACGCGTCCTCCTGGCCTTCCTCGCACCGCCCAGGGCCCGGCCGGCCCATCCGAGGCCCGCTCGGGCCGCCTCAGGCCCGAAGCCGCCCCACTCCCACAACGCCGATCTGGATCGAGGGGAGGAGTCCCTCAACCCCGATCTCCCCTCTGCTGCAGCGCCGCCGCAACCCCGCCGCCGGCAACCGGAGCCCCGCCGTCGGCGAGTGCTTCCCCAGGCCGGACCTCGCCCCCGTGCCCCATCTCCTCCTTCCCTCTCCTTCCTCTCGTCCTAATCTCCTTGTCTCCCTCTCTCTCTCTGTGCAGTTGCCGCCACCGCCATGGAGATCGCGCCGCCAGCGTCGTCTTCGCCCGGACCGGCCAGAAACCGCCGGGAACGGAACCCCGACGCCCGGATCCGGCCTCCCCTCGCCGGATCTGGCCTCCTCTGCCTTCCCGTCGCCGAGACCCGCCGTCCTCCGTCGCCGTTGGCTGCTGGCGCCGCCGGCCTCGTCCCCGTTCGGGAGAGACGACGGCAGGCGTCACCGGCCACGTGGGCCGCGCCTCCCCCCGCTGGCCCATCTCCTCGGCCCAGCAGCGCGCCGGCCTGCCAAGCCGGCCTGCCTCCTCCGCAAACTGGGCCAGGCCCATGGTGAGCCGCCCGCAAACCCCCGCCCGTGCGTGATATAACTATTTGACATTCACCTGTTTTTTTCTGGAATTGACTAAGTCCCCAGATTCCAGTATTATCATGCCATGTTCATTACATTGTATCTCTGCATCCGTAGCTTCGTTTCGTGCGTGTAATATGTCAAATTGTTCGCCTCGACGAGTACTTCATTTCATTTCATTGCATCATTTTCATTTGAGCTCATCTTGATGCCCGAAATGCTGTTGAAATAGTGCATGTTGATGTTAATCTGCTGAAACTGTTATAACTTGCTCATTTGTCATTTTTGCCATGTTTGATGTGTGCATCCTATGAGGTTGATGTCTTCATGTGTTTTGATCTATGCCATGCCATCTTTCCAGTGATGCCATCCATGTATTTTTGTGAGTTGTGTGCTGAGTGCATTAAGCTTGTTAAGGAGGGTACTTGCTGTTGCTGTTTTGCTAGACAGATTCTGTTATTTTGTAATGCCATGTTAACATGCTTCTACTAGTCATTTCGTGCATAATCTGGATATGTTCACTAAGGATGTATTGTTATACATGTCTTGCTCTATCCATTCATGCCCATGGTTGCATTTATAGGTTGTTGTAGCTTGTTCATATCTTGCTCCAAACTTGCTAAATAATGTTGTTGTCAACCTGTTAACATTAAGTTCAATGTTTCCATGATTGTTTGCTAGTGACCCATGCACCCTATGAACTTGCTCTTGCCATGCTTAGCTTTATAAACATGTCTTCTTACTGTTAGTTGTCTTGCCATACCATGTATTGATCTGTAGTGAGTGGTTCAAGCTCACCAACATGCCTTCATAATTCTGTTTCTGCCATGTTTGAATCTGTAATATAACTTGCCATGTTTACGTGGGTGCCATCATACTTTCTGATCCTTTTTGGCTTATGGTCAGTAAGGGACTTTTGATCTATGCATTTAGTAGGTTCATGCCATGCCTTTGTTTGCCATGATAAGTTCTTGTAACATGTTGTTTGATAGCTCTAAACATTGCAACCTGATGTTATTTTCTGCAAAGTCTGAAACTGTTATTATTTGCAATCTTCCCATGTGTTTTTGAGCATGATCTAGTGATTTCTGGAGATAGCTCAGTGTTCATGTTTTGTTATGCTTTACCTGTACTTCATGCCCATGCCTTTTGTTCTTATGTTGAGATGTTGTAGCATATTGTTTTGATGCTTGTAAGATGCCTAGTTGTTGTTATGGACAGATTGTTGCTATGACTTGTATAGAGTGTATGTGTTGAACCGTTGCTCCATTTTGAGTGTGCTCTATACGAAACTTGCTTGATTTTGCATGTAGTTTCATATTATCATGTTGCATCCTTGTTTTGAGGTGTTTGCTTGATGTTTGTATGCATTTTGCATCAATGCCATGTTTAACTTGTTTTGCTCATATCTTCTAGGCCATAGCTCCAAATCTAATGAACTTTATATGTAACTTGACTAGAATTTCATGTAGATCATCTTGGTGCATCTTAACTTGCTGTTTAACAACTTGAACATAAGGTTTATTCAGTTCTGGACCAATTTCGAAATTTGCATATGAGGACTTACCGAATTTGATATATGTTGTTTCCGGCCTCATTTAAACTTGCCTTGATGTGTTGTTCTTGTTTGCGTCATCTCTTGCCATGAGTAGCTCCATGTAGCTTTGTCATGCATCATGCTTGTTATGCATCATGTCTTGTTTATGTGTGGTGTGTTTACCATGTTGTGTGCTTCTTCTCGATAGTTCCCGTTTTGTTGCGATCGTGAGGATGCGTTCGTCTACGTGTGGTTCGTCTTCGTGGCTTCATCTTCTTCATGGACTCGTTCTTCTTCCTTGCGGGATTTCAGGCAAGATGACCGCTACCCTGGATCTCAGTACTATCATTGCTATGCTAGTTGCTTCGTTCTATCGCTATGTTGCGTTACCTACCTTTTGCTCTTCAAGACCCCCAAATTGCCATGAACCTCTAACCTTTGACACCCTTCCTAGCAAACCGTTGTTTGGCTATGTTACCGCTTTTGCTCAGCCCCTCTTATAGCGTTGTTAGTTGCAGGTGAAGTTGAAGATTGCTCCATGGTGGACAGGGTTATGTTGGGATATCATAATATCTCTTATATTATTAATGCATCTATATATTTGGTAAAGGGTGGAAGGCTCGGCCTTATGCCTGGTGTTTTGTTCCACTCTTGCCGCCCTAGTTTCCGTTATACCGGTGTTATGTTCCCGGATTTTGCGGTCCTAACGCGGTCGGGTGATTTATGGGACCCCCCTAACAGTTCACTTTGAATAAAACTTGTCCAGCAAGGCCCAACCTTGGTTTTACCATTTGCCTCACCACCACCTACCTTTCCCTTGGGAGTAATTAACCTAAGGGTCATCTTTATTATAGCCCCCCCGGGCCAGTGCTTGTCTAAGTGTTGGTCCGAACTGAGCAGCCTGCGGGGCCACCTCGGGGAAACTCGACGTCTGGTTTTACTCGTAGCTTGACTTATCCGGTGTTGCCCTGAGAACGAGATATGTGCAGCTCCTATCGGGATTGTCAGTGCATCGGGCGGCTTTGCTGGTCTTGTTTTACCATTGTCGAAATGTCTTGTGAACCGGGATCCCGAGACTGATCGGGTCTTCCTGGGAGAAGGAATATCCTTCGTTGATCACGAGAGCTTATCATGGGCTAAGTTGGGACACCCCTGCAGGGTATAAACTTTCGAGAGCCGTGCCCGCAGTTATGTGGCAGATGGGAATTTGTTAATGTCCGGTTGTAGATAACTTGACACCAGATCCGAATTAAAACGCATCAACCGCGTGTGTAGCCGTGATGGTCTCTTCTCGGCGGAGTCCGGGAAGTGAACATGGTTTCTGGGTTATGTTTGACGTAAGTAGGTATTCAGGATCACTTCTTCATCATTACTAGTTGATGACCGTTCCGCTTGTTTCTCTTCTCGCTCTCATTTGCGTAGGTTAGCCACCATATCATGCTTAGTCGCTGCTGCAACCTCACCACTTTACCCCTTCCTTTCCCATTAAGCTTTGCTAGTCTTGATACCCATGGTAATGGGATTGCTGAGTCCTCGTGGCTCACAGATTACTACAACAACAGTTGCAGGTACAGGTTACGCGATGATCTTGACGCGAGAGCGATGTTTGCTTGTTTGGAGTTCTTCTTCTGTTTCTTCTTTGATCAGGGGATAGGTTCCAGGTCGGCAGCCTGGGCTAGCAGGGTGGATGTCGTTTGAGCTTCTGTTTGTGTTTCATCCGTAGTTGGATGTTGATCTTATGTATGATGTATTGTTGTATTTGTGTGGCATTGTATGCCTTTTGTATGTATCCCCATCTATTATGTAATGTTGATGTAATGATATCCACCTTGCAAAAGCGTTTCAATATGCGGGTCTATCCTTGGTGGTACCTTCGAGTTCCTCTTGGATAGGGTCGCATATTGGGCGTGACAAAGCGTCCTCGAGTTCCTCCCAACTCCCAATTGAATTTTTTGGGAGGCTTTTCAACCAGTGTCTAGCTGGTCCCTTTAGTTTGAGGGGAAGGTATTTGATGGCATGGAGGTCATCCCTACGGGCCATATGTATATGTAGGATAAAGTCCTCGATCCAGACCCCTGAGTCTGTCGTTCCGTCGTATGCCTCTATGTTTACAGGTTTAAAGCCCTGTGGGAATTCGTGGTCCAGTACCTCTTCGGTAAAGCACAAGGGGTGAGCAGCCCCTCTGTATCTGGACGCGATGTGGCATGCCATCGGCTGTTGTTGTGTCTGGTGTTTATTCCGAACTGGTATTTGATTGACATAATCATTATGACGACCACAGTCCCCCGCCGGGGTGTGTCCTTTAGATCCGTAGATGGACCTAGCTGCGCCAGCTTTCTTATCCAGGTACTCACGTAGATCGTGCGCGTCTTAGGTAGCTGCTTTGTTGCGGTTATGAAGTGGTACGTCTGGCCTCCTGGTCGTGTTATTCTTTGGTGGAACGGCCTCGTCGTCGAATTCTGGCAGTAGCTTGCGTTTTGGGTAGCTCTTTGTATGGCGATCGTCACCATATCTTTCTTCAGTGTCTAGCACTTTGTTCCATCTACGATTGAGCGTTTCCTGTGCGGCTTTAAGCCGTCGCTTCTGCTTCTTCAGACTTCTCGTTGTGGCCATAAGCTTTCTGTGGAGGTTATCTCGTTCCACGCGTTCTTCCGGAATGATGAATGCGTCATCGTCCGGACTGTCTTCTTGTCCTGGGCCGGTTTGATGAACTCGTCCCTCTGGATCATTGTCTTCGGGCGTCTGCTCCGAACTGTGTTCGGCGTGACCTGGTTCATCCTGCTCCATCGTTGGTTCCGTATGGTCGTTGTTTCCTTCGGGGTTGACTGGAGTATCGATCCTTCTGGCGCTCTTGCTGATATTTTTACTATTGCTGGACTTGGAACGGCGTCTGCGTTGTCGCTTTGACTTTTGCCCGGGGGTTTTATCTTTCGGATTGTCACCATCGTCCTCCTTGGGCGTATCCACCATGTATATGTCGTGTGGCGAGGCGGAAGTCCGGTACCCCATAGATTCTGAATCTTCTCCTGCATCGTCGTCCATACCGTCGATGCCTTCGAAGTCGAAGTCAAGCACATCGGTTAAATCATCAACCGTGGCTATGTAGTGGGTGGTGGGTGGGTAACGAATTTCTTCGTCACCGGCTTCCCACTCGAGCCGGACATAGTTCGGCCCGGAATTTTCTGTGAAAGAGAGAGTTTTTAACGAATTCAGCATGTCGCCCAAGGGCGAGTGCTGGAAGATATCCATAGCAGAGAATTCCATTACTAGAGCCCAACCAGGCTCGGCGGGCTCGGGAGCGCGCGGAGAGGAACCAACATCCGGATGCGAATCCGGGGGTCCGAAGTCACAGGCCACCACAGAGGTAAGACCCATGTTTGGCTCCATCGCTGATGAGTGTGCAGCCTGCAGGGCAAGGTCCACCCCTCCGTCCTTAAGCAACACGACTTGCTCCGGGTTTAGATCCTGAGCTTTGTCCGACAACAGGTTTAAGCCGTGCTCGTCGTGACTGTTCGGTGATCCTGGCGTGGGTTCGAATCCGCCGAAGATCAAGTCTCCGCGGATGTCTGTCGTGTAGTTCAGGTTTTCGAGGCTGACCTGATGGCCAGGGGCGTAGCTACCGATCTGCTCCAGATGGCCAAGTGAATTGACCCGCAGGGTGAAGCCACCGAACACGAAGATCTGTCCGGGGAGAAAAGTCTCACCCTAGACCGTGTTGTTGATGATTGATGGAGCCATCGAGCCTTGTGGCGACGGCATAGAGGAACTCTCAATGAAAGCACCAATGTCGGTGTCAAAACCGGCGGATCTCGGGTAGGGGGTCTCGATCTGTGCGGCAAGGCTGATGGTAACAGGAAGCAAGGGACACAAATGTTTACCCAGGTTCGGGCCCTCTCGATGGAGGTAAAACCCTACTTCCTGCTTGATTAATATTGAAGATATGGGTAGTACAAGAGTAGATCTACCACGAGATCGTAGAGGCTAAACCCTAAAAGCTAGCCTATGATGGTATGATTGTAATTGTGATTGGCCTTCTAAGGACCAACCTCTCCGGTTTATATAGACACCGGAGAGGGCTATGGTTTACATGGAGTCGGTTACAAGGAAGTAAACATAATATCCGGATCACCAAGCTTGCCTTCCACGCAAAGGAGAGTCCCATCCGGACACGGGCCGAAGTCTTGAGTATTGTATCTTCATGCTTCAATAGTCCGGACGTTGTGCATAGTCCGGCTGTCCAGATACGCCCTAATCCAGGACTCCCTCGGTAGGAATGGAATATCTTGACCTCAACACAAGTGTAGGTGGTTCTCTCTTCAGAAAATGTATGTTGTAAGTGTAGGCATGTTCTGATGGCTCTCTCCACGAATGAAGAGTGGGTGAAGGGGTATATATAGCCTCCACACAAAATCTAACCGTTACACACAACTTACCAAACTCGGTGGGACCGAATCATGAAACTCAGTCAGACCAATTTAGTAAATAATGTGACCGTTAGGAATTTCAGTGGGACCGACATGTCAACTCGGTGGGACCGATATGGTTAGGGTTAGGGCATAACGTAATCTCAGTGGGACTCAAACTCGGTGAGACCGATTTTGGTAATAGACACATAGAGAGTTGGTCAGGCAAACTCAGTGGGACCGATTCGCTCATCTCGGTTTGACCGAAACGTTACGAAAGGGAAACAGAGAGTTTGCATTGCAATCTCGGTGGGACCGATTGCTCATCTCGGTTTGACCAAAACATTACGAAGGGAAACAGAGAGATTACAATCCCATCTCGGTGAGACCGAGATCCCTATCGGTGAGACCGAAAGGACTAGGTTTTATGGCAGTGGCTATGTCAACTAAACTCGGTGGCGCCGGATAGAGAGTTTCGGTAGGGCCGAGTTTTACTTTTGGTTTGGGACATATGTGGATGTGAGAAAGTAGTTGAGGGTTTTGGAGCATATCACTAAGCACTTTGAGCAAGAAACTCATTAAGCAACACCTCACCCCTTCTTGATACTATTGGCTTTTCCTATGGACTCAATGTGATCTTGGATCACTAAAATGGAAAATGTAGAGTCTTGTGCTTTGAGCTAGAGCCAATCCTTTTGTCCTTAGCATCTTGAGGGGTCCACTTTTCTCATCCATGCCATGCCAAACATTGAGCTTTCCTGAAATATTTATCTTTAAATAGCATTAGCTCAATGAGCTATATGTTGTTAGGAATTACCAAAACCACCCAGGGATAGTTGCACTTTCAATCTCCCCCTTTTTGGTAATTGATGACAACATATAGATCAAAGCTTCGACAAATGATAATAAGATTGAAAAACATCGTCGCTTTGAGAAGTATGTGATAAGCAAGAGCTCCCCCTAAATTTGTGCACTATCTAAAATTTGCTTTGGACTACAAATGCGGGTTAATCTTTCATGTCACATACATCTTGGTGGAGCACTCAAAATGATAATAATTGAACACATGCATCATCACCAAGCAAAAGTGAATGATCATAAGGATATAAGGGATAATATCATCCAACAAGCATTAAGGTAGCATATGATCAAACACATGATCATCTAAGTATCTCACAAAAGACCTAATGTATCAAGCACACAATAAAGAAGTTCAACCAAAAAGCAACACTCTCTCTCGAAGCCTATGATCTATACATTTTTCTCCCCCTTTGGCAACAAGTTACCAAAAATTTCAAAAATGCATAGTGCTAAACGACTCTCAGGCTTGGTCTTCATGAGGTGGTGTAGAGATGACTCCAAGGACGAAAGCATCTGTGGACGTAGCTGGAGCTGGTGGAGTGGCTGCTGGAGCTGGTGGCACTGAAGTTGTAGCTACTGGTGCAGATGAAGTAGCTCTCGTGTCTGGAACAGGCACTGCAGCAGATCTCTGTCCTCTGGGCACTCTAGCAAAAGCATCTATAGTAGACTTTCCCTTCTTCTCCTCCACATCCTCCTGAAGTTGCTCAACTGCAGTTTGGATCTCAGTTACCTTAACATCAAGAGCATATAATTTCTGCTCAATGATCCTCTCCAAACTCTCCTGGTTTTGAGTCAGGGTGGCCAAGCCCTTCTCAATCCTCAAGGTGGAGGCAATCAGATAGCCAAGCTGATCTTGCTTGCTCTTCAGGAACACTTGAGATGCATCTTCAGCAGTTGGCATCTTTGCATCTTTCTCTGCCCTTGCCTTCTCTCTCTTCTCATATGCTTGCACAGATGATGGTTCCTCCTCATTCATCTCAATTGTGTTATCTTCAAATCAGGATATAAGGGTAGGTGCTCCTTATCCAATAGATATGTGCATGTGCCCATCTTTGAGTTGATGAGCTCCTAGATGTGTGGAGCATACCCACAACTTCTCTTTTGATCAGCTGTTGTTCTCTTGATTGTTTCCACAATCAAACTCATGACTTTGTATTTTTGAGGCACATCAAACAAATGCAGCAAGTTGATAGCATGTCCTCTAATCATCTTGTGATCTCCATACTTGGGTAGCAATGTGTGCCTAAGGATCCAGTTGATTGTAGGCAGACCAGACAACAAGAAGTGTACAGATCCAAGTTTGTGTGTTTCTAAAGCTTTATCTAGGATCTCTCTATACATGTGTGCCATAGTGTTGTGGTCTTTCTTCTTCTCAGCATAAACATCCAAGTCATCTTCATTTTCTTTTGGAGCATTGATCAACTGAGCCCATTCTTCAACAGTGGATTGGTACCTAGTACCTTCAGACATCCAGATGATCTTCCCATCTGGGTAGAAGTGAGTTGTGGAGTAAAACTGCATGATGAGCTCATCATTACACTTGGTGAGCTTCTGGGCAACAAATTCATCAACTCCACATGCTTTGAAGCTGTCATATACTCCTGGATAGTGACCTTCATTTTTCTTGGCGTACTCCCAATTGATCCATCTCATGTCACAGACAATAGGCTTCTTGTCAAGCAAAATTGTCTCATAAAAATCTTGTTGCTCCTTTGTGTGAAATCTGTAGTCAACTGATGTCCTTCTCCTCACAGCATATGGATCTGACTGTCTCCACAATCTCATTCCAGCATCCTTTCTGATGTGTATGTCTTCAGCTACTGGATGAGCATCATTATGGTCAGGAATCTTGGGCTTCAACTTCCTCAAAACAAGTGAATCATCTTCTTCTTCAGCAGCTTCAGGCACTGGGGCCTTGTTCTTCTCTGCAGCAGGTATACTTCTAGTGTTCCTCTTGGGTTTAGGCTTTGGAGCTGGAGCAGCAGCCTTGGGAGCAGCTTTGGGCTTAGATGGAGCAGCCCCTGACTTAATTGCATCTCCCATGAGCTTCTGAGCTTTGGGTGTTGGTGCAGCATCCTCTTCCTCTTCTTCTTCTTCATCAGAATCTCTCCTCATGGAGGGCTTGCCAATAACTCTGGCAATAGTCTTCGACCCTTTCCTTTCTTTTCTTGCCCTCTCCAATTTCTTTGGGTTCTAGAGTAACTCCATTGTTTCACCTGTGGCAACCTTCCTGGGTTTGGATGTGGGCACTTTCCTGGCAGGTGCCTTCCTATTCATGCCTGGCTTAGTGGTAGCAGTTGTGCCATACTCCTTTTTCAGCACCTTCTTCTTTGAGGTGGCCTCATCCTCAGCAGCAATATAATCCTCATCCTCAGAATCTGAGGTTTTCTTCTTCCTTCTCCTGGTAGCTACCTTTGGCAAGTTGCTGGGAGTGCTCCTGCTACCCTCATCATAGCTGCTTGAGGGACTAGTGCCCTCACTCAACTGAGCTTGTTCTTCAGACTTGTTCTAGCTATCACTTTGATCAGACATTTCTGCAAACTCACTGATAGCAGACCCTGTGAATAGATATAGATGAGGTAGAGTGGATGAGCATCACAAAGTACAAAGGTTTTGCAAAACAATTGAGTCAAAAACTTAGTTTTAGTTTTCCACAGAAAGCATTTCCGAGCTACCGATTTGTAAACTCGGTGATACCGAAGTAGCTTTTGGAACCTAAACTAGTGAACTCGGTCAGACCGAGTCACAGTTCGGTGGCACCGAGACTGCTAGGGTTTCACGGAGAATCTATCTCGATCAAACCGATTTGCAATTCTCGGTCAGACCGAAAATCACATGTGCAATGGCCTAAGCCAAATCGGTGAGACCGATTTCAACAACTCGGTCAGTCCGAGATGAGCTCGGCGGAAACCTAACCCTAAATTTTCAAATCAAATCTAATCTACAGAATGCTTTCGCTGGACAGGAAGATTTCATACGTGGGAAGAATCATGGCAAAGCAATGTGCTAGGAATCAGAGTTAAAGAATAGCACAAAGTATCAAGTTCATACCCTAACTCGGCGGTGAACTTGCTACGGCGGCAACGACGAGGCAGAATGCCGTTGACGGCGGCGGAGACCAGCGGCGGGAGGTCGCTAGCAGCGAGAAGACAATCCGGAGACCCGAAGAGGCAGAGCAAGTTATGCGCGGGCGAAGGGTTTCAGAAAATTTCCAAAATTTGACCCGTGAGTATATATAGCCTGACCCTGTTGGTGTGACCAAGTAAAACAACTCAGTGGCACTGAGATGCAAAACTGCGAGCAGTTATTGCAACTCGGTGTGACCGAAAGGTTCTAATCGGTTGCACCGAGGTTGAAAACCTAGATCAACTTAGTGATCTCGGTATGACCGAAAAGGGTGAATCAGTCAGACTGAAATGCACAAAGAGGTTTTGGAAGTTTAAGTCTATGATGAATCGGGGACTCCGAGTGCTCCTCACACAAAGTGGTTCAAATCTGACTTGATCAAACTTTGTGATGTAGCATGAATAGAGTTTGAGACAAGAAAAGCATAGATGGCTAGAGAAGGTTCTTAGGCATTCTTGTCCATCCACTTGGCAAAAGAAAAGAACCAAACAATCAAAACAACAAGTGGATGTCCTCGAATGAGTAAAATATGCAACCAACATGCTCACACAATAAAATGGCAAATGAAAAAAATGTGGCAAAGCATGCACAACCAATCTAGCATCTATCAGGCAATTGGCGATGACTAGTTCATCTATATATGAGTATATTGACTTAGGAGTCAAATGAGAACATTTGATCATAGGTCATACTCATCGTTTAAGCACAAGTGGGGTTACCACTTTTACATACAACATTGTTGTGTTCACACCATTAGAGTTGCTTTAGCTCAATTCTTAGAGTAAAGCTCCCCCTAGATGTGAGATCCCCCCTAAGAGGGATGAACTAACCTTGGGTTTTGTCGATGATGACTTCATGTAGATGTTAAAGATGTGCATGCTCAATGTTGATGTAGATCATTTGGAGAAATCCATTGGAGTGATTTGCACTTTCAATACCTACACGGGTTAGTCCCACAAGGAACAAACAAGGATATCCACAGACATAGAGTGATGCACACACAAGATGATGTCCATGAAAGCATTAGGTTACCTTGTCCCTTGTCTTACCAACAAGAGGGTTTGCGACTCCTTGAACTAGTGCACGATTTGTAGGTTGATTGCACTTGTCCTTGCCAAAATGATATGAGCGAAGTTTGTTGGTGGAGTCACCCTCAAGAACTCTCTAGTTCTTCTTCTTTGGGATCCACATCATCTTGATGGGAATCCTTGGAGTTGTGGTCGTACTTGATGAAGTAGAACTTGATGTAGTCTTGGGAACCCACTTGACCAAGGCCTTAGGAGCTTCTTCAAAATGCATCAATCTCCTCTTGAAGCTTGTCCTTGCCTTTTTGCTTGTGGTCTTGTGGTGGAAGATCATCTTGAGCTTGTGTTCCTTTGAAAGAAGTAGGTCATACTTCTCTTGTTGAGGAACAAACTTCGTCTTGGGGTATTGATCTTCTTCCCACTCAACTCCATTGGCATTGAACTTTCGTTCAAAACCAACACCTTGATTCTTCCGGTGCCTTCCTTGCTTGCATACAATTTCCTCGAATTGCTTACTTCCGGCAAGGCTCTTGTAAACACCTTTCTCTATAATTCCCTTCAATAAGCTATTTTTTTCTCAAGTGTAACTTTGCTAAGAGAATCATTAGTGGAATCAAGAGAACTACTAGAAGCAACAACATTGGATTTAGCATGATTATTGTTACTACTAGAAGAAGAATCTTTCTTGTTCTTGTTACTAGACTTGACTTGTGGCATGTAAGTAGATAAGAGTAAACGCTTGGCAATGTAAGAAGAACTTTTCTTGCGAAGATCATCATTGATTGCCTTTAAAAACTCATGCTCTTGCTCAAGGTTGGGATTTTCAAAGCGTAACTTCTCATGAGTCTTTAAAAGTTCTCGATGATCTTCCAAGATAGTTTCATGAGCTAACTTAAGAGTGTTTAGTTCTTCAGTTAGGCACTCAATCTTCTCCTTATCATTGTCATTCGATTTATCTTGATTAGCATGATTAATTGACGTTTTCATCATAGTATTCATCACTAGAGTTGTCAACAAGTAAATCATCATCACCTAACAAGTCATCTTCATCACTATTGAAATCAACATACTCGAGGTGTGATACCTTTGGGCCTTTAGCCATGAAGCATCTTCCAATTCCTTCATTTGGTGAGTCAAATATGTTGTAGGAGTTGGTCGACACAAGTGCTAGACCGGCAACACCTTCATCTTGAGTATATTCGGAGTTAGAGTGATAGCTTCTCTCGGAGTTATTGTCGGGGTCAGAGACGGATACCCATTCACCAACATGAGCTTGATGTCTTTGTTTTGTGTACATCCTTGATGACTTGTCCTTCCTTTCCGAATCCTTGCTTCTCCGGGATGTTCTTCATTCATAACGATCATCTCTACTCCTTCTTTCTCTTGATGGTGATTCTTCTCTTCTACTCCTTTTTGGAGAATCTTCTCTTCTTTTGTAGGGAGCCATACACTCATTGGAATAGTGTCCGGGTCTTCCACAATTGTAGCAATTACGCTCACGACTAGAAGATCTTTTGTCATTGTAGGACCTTGACTTGGAACTTCTTTCCTTGCTTCTACTCCTGTAGAACTTGTTGAAGTTCTTCACCATTATGCTCAATTCTTCATTGAAGGTTTGTTTCTCACTTGATGATGTGGGAGCTTCACATGAGACTTTGTAAGCACCACTTGACTTGTTGTGGAGCTCATCCTTATCCTTGAGTGACATCTCATGAGCAACAATTCTTCCAATGACTTCCGTTGGCTTGAGATCTTTGTAAATGGGCATCATTTGGATTAATGTGCACACAGTATCATATTTGCCATCCAAGGCTCTTAGGATCTTCTTGATGATGAATTTGTCGGTCATCTCTTCACTTCCTAAGCCGGCAATCTCATTTGTGATGATAGCAAGCCTAGAGTACATTTCAGCGACGCCTTCACCATCCTTCATTTTGAATTTGTCAAGTTGACTTTGAAGCACATCCAATTTGGATTCCTTGACGGAGTCGGTACCTTCGTGCATATCAATCAAAGTATCCCAAATTTCCTTTGCATTCTCAAGACGGCTAATTTTGTTGAATTCTTCGGGGCACAATCCTTTGAAGAGAATATCACAAGCTTGAGCATTGTATTGCAGCATCTTCAACTCTTTTGCGGTAGCTTCACGGTTCGGTTCCCTCCCATCAAAGAATTCACCTTGCAAGCCAATACATACAATAGCCCAAACGGTGGGGTTATGTCCAAGAATATGCATTTTCATCTTATGCTTCCAACTAGCAAAGTTAGTACCATCAAAGTAAGGACCTCTACGGTGGTAATTTCCCTCGCTAGACGCCATACTCTCCTAGGTTGTGAAACCAAGGCTATGACCACCAAAAGCTATGGAAATCAAAGCAAATGGAGACCAAAGCTCTGATACCACTTGTAGGAGCGAAATTATGTCTAGAGGGGGGTGATTAGACTACTTGACCAAATAAAAATCTAGCCTTTTCCCAATTTTAGTTCTTGGCAGATTTTAGCAACTTAGCACAAGTCAAGCAATCAACCTACACATGCAATTCTAAGAGTATAGCAGTGGAATGTAAAAAAATTGCATATGAAGGTAAAGGGAGGAGTTTGAGGAGGCAAACACAATGTTGACACGGAAATTTTTATCCGTGGTTCCAATAGGTGGTTCTATCGTACATCCACATTGATGGAGACTTCAACCTACGAAGGGTAACGGTTGCACGAGTCCACGGAGGGCTCCACCCACGAAGGGTCCACGAAGAAGCAACCTTGTCTATCCCACCAGGGTCGTCGCCCATGAAGGACTTGCCTCACTAGGGTAGATCTTCACGAAGTAGGCGATCTCCTTGCCCTTACAAACTCCTTGGTTCACTCCACAATCTTGTCGGAGGCTCCCAAGTAACACCTAGCCAATCTAGGAGACACCACTCTCCAAGAAGTAAAAAATGGTGTGTTGATGATGAACTCCTTGCTCTTGTGCTTAAAATGATAGTCTCCCCAACACTCAACACTCTCTCATGGGATTTGGATTTGGTGGAAAGAAGGTTTGAGTGGAAAGCAACTTGGGGAAGGCTAGAGATCAAGATTTATGTGGTAGGAATGGAATATCTTGACCTCAACACAAGTGTAGGTGGTTCTCTCTCAGAAAATGTATGTTGGAAGTGTAGGCATGTTCTGATGGCTCTCTCCACGAATTAAGAGTGGGTGGAGGGGTATATATAGCCTCCACACAAAATCTAACCATTACACACAACTAACCAAACTCGGTGGGACCGAATCGTGAAACTCGGTCAGACCAATTTAGTAAATAATGTGACCCTTGGGAATTTCGATGGGAGCGACATGTCAACCCAGTGGGACCGATATGGTTAGGGTTAGGGCATAACGTAATCTCAGTGGGACCGATTACACAAACTCGGTGAGACCGATTTTGGTAATAGACACACAAAGAGTTGGTCAGGCAAACTCGGTGGGACCGATTCGCTCATCTCGGTTTGACCGAAACGTTACAAAAGGGAAACGGAGAGTTTGCATTGCAATCTCGGTGGGACCGATCGCTCATCTTGGTTTGACCGAAACGTTATGAAAGGAAATAGAGAGATTGCAATCCCATCTCAGTGAGACCGAGATCTCTATCGGTGAGACCAAAAAGACTAGGGTTTATGGTAATGGCTATGTCAACTGAACTCGGTAGCGCCGGATAGACAATTTCGGTAGGGCCGAGTTTGACTTTTGGTTTGGGACATATGTGGATGTGAGAAAGTAGTTGAGGGTTTTGGAGCATATCACTAAGCACTTTGAGCAAGAAACTCATTAAGCAACACCTCACCCCTTCTTGATAGTATTGGCTTTTCCTATGGACTCAATGTGATCTTGGATCACTAAAATGAAAAATGTAGAGTCTTGTGCTTTGAGCTAGAGCCAATCCTTTTGTCCTTAGCATTTTGAGGTGTCCACTTTTCTCATCCATGCCATGCCAAACATTGAGCTTTCCTGAAATATTTATCTTGAAATAGAATTAGCTCAATGAGCTATATGTTGTTAGGAATTACCAAAACCACCCAGAGATAGTTGCACTTTCAAAACTTACCAAAACCCTCGTGAGATCCATTAGTATAATAAAGCAAAATGATGTCTACTACACAATTTGTTCTTGTAGACTCGTGTTGGAACTCCAAGCGTAGAGTTCTATAGGACATTAGCAAATTTCCCTCAAGTGGATGACCTAAGGTTTATCAATCCGTGGGAGGCGTAGGATGAAGATGGTCTCTCTTAGGCAACCCTGTAACCAAATAACAAAGAGTCTCTTATGCCCCCAACACACCCAATACAATGACAAATTGTATAGGTGCACTAGTTCGGTGAAGAGATGGTGATAAAAGTGTAGTATGGATGGTAGAAATATATTTTTATAATATGAATAAATAAAAACAACAAGGTAGCAAGTAACAAAAGTGAGCACAAACGGTATTGCAATGCTTGAAAATGAGGCCTAGGGTCCGTACTTTCGCTAGTGCAATTTCTCAACAATGCTAATATAATTGGATCATATAACCATCCCTCAACGTGCGATGAAGGATCACTCCAGAGTTCCTATCTAGCGGCGAACATAAGAAGAAATTGTTTGTAGGGTATGAAACCACCTCAAAGTTATTCTTTTCGATCAATCTTTCCAAGAGTTCATACTTAAATAACACTAAGTTATCCTTTCTGATCGATCTATCCAAGAGTTCATACTAAAATAACACCATACGATACACATCAACCAACTCTAATGTCACCTAGATACTCCAATGTCACCATGAGTGTCCGTGAGTTGATTATACGATATGCATCAAACAATTTCAGATTCATAATACTCAATCCAGCACAAAGAACCTTAAAGAGTGCCCCAAGATTTCTATCAGAGAAACAAAGACGAGAATGTGCATCAACCCCTATGCATAGATTACCCCAATGTCACCTCGGGAATCCGCGAGTTGAGTGCCAAAACACACATCAAGTGAATCAATATGATACCCCATTGTCACCACGTGTATTCATAGCAAGAGATACATCAAGTGTTCTCGAACCCATAAAAGTATTCAATCCGATAATAACAAAATCTCAAAGGGAAAAGTCAATTCATCACAACAAGATAGAGAGGGGAAAACACCATATGATCCAACTATATTAACAAAGCTACTGGTACAAACCCTCAGCCCCGAGGGTGGACTACTCCCACCTCATCATGGTAGCCGCCAAGATGATGAATATGGCAATTTACCCCTTCGGTAGGGTGCCGAAATAGGGCCCAGATTGTTTTTTCGTGGATACAGAGGCTTGCGGCGGCGGAACTTCCAATCTAGGGTTATTTCTGGGGGTTTCTGTATTTATAGGATTTTTGGCATTGGTTTCACGCAAATATGGGCTTCAAGGGGCCCACCACCCACCAGCACATGGGCAAGGCACCTGGCGTGCCCTGGTGGGTTTTTCTCACCTCCTTCACCTTCTGGTCTCCCATGAAGCTTCTAGTGCCTCTTTTGTTCAAAAAAATTGTCAAAAATTTTCATTGCATTTGGAGAACTTTTATTTCTACACAAAAAACAACCTAGTTCTGATGAAAACATCATCAGTCTAGGTTAGTTCCATTCAAATCATACCAAAACCATATAGAATTGTGGTAAACACGGCATGAATACTTTATAAATATAGATACGCTGGAGACGTATCACAAATCACCACTCTAAGTACTGTTGCAAACCCATTCATATTTTGTTATTGCATTATACCTACTGTATTCTAACTTTACCATGGCTTATACCCCTCGATACAATCCATAGATTCAAAAAAATAAGCAAACAATGCAACAAAAACAGAATCTGTCAAAAACAGAACAATTTGTGATAATCTGAACATTGACCATACTTCTATAACTCTAAAAATTCTTAAAATTAGGACAACGTGGGAAATTTGTATATCAATTATGTGTAAAATCATCCGAGCAAAATCACATTTATGTGAATTTACAAAATTCCAGAACTGGGCACAAAAGTTTATGTTTTTTCACATAATCAAGTCAACTATCATCCAAACCATCCTAAAGGCTTTACTTGGCACAAACACGAACTAAAACATAAAAAGCACACTCATAACAGTAGCATAATTGTGTGAACACAAAAAACAGAAAAATAAACAAGAAGACTAAGATAACTATTGGGTTGCCTTCTAACTAGCGCTTGTTTTACGCCCCTCGCTAGGCATAATGCATAGTTTCAAGTATTGTCATCTTTGGTTTTTGTTCCATAGGTGGCCCTCATGATTGATTCATATGGTGGCTTTAATTCTAGTTCTAGGGAAGTGTTCCATACCCTTCTTTAATGGAAACTAAAATTTTATATTGTTTTCTTTCTTGTTTATTACGACACTATGGTTCGTAAGAACGGTCTACCAAGTATTATGGGACAAGACGGATTGCAATCAATGTTAAGTACAATAAAATCAATGGACACATAGTTCCTATTTGAAAGAATAAGAACATCATTAATCCTATCCAAAGGCTTTTTAATAGTAGAATCCGCCAAGTGAAAATTAGAAGAACATTCATCCAAATTGGTAAAACCTAGCACATCACATAGAGATTTTGGAATTGTGGAAATGCTAGCACCTAAATCACATAAGGCATTGCACTCATATTTTCTAATTTTAACTTTAATGGTAGGTTCCCACTCATCATATAATTGTCTAGGAATTGAAACTTCTAAAGCTTTCATCATCGCTTCTACAATATGTTTAGTAAAAGCCTTAATTTGCTGTCATACGCGTTGGGTGAATTTAACATGGATTGCACCAAAGAAATACATTCAATCAAAGAGCAACTATCATAGTTAAAGTCTTTGTAATCCAAGAGAGTGGGCACATCACTAGTTAAAGTTTTCACCTCTCCAAACCAATTTTTATCATTTTTTATCAATATTTTCACCAACCGAACTATGGGGACGCCTTCTAGCTAAAGTTGACTCTTCTTCAGTCCCCTTACATCAAGTTTTATATTGCTAAACAAGGAGTCAATAGATGAAATACCAATCATTTTCATATCCTCGTCATTACTACGATAAAAATCGGGAAGAATCACTTTTATTACTCTCATCCATGGAGACATATAAAGGTTTAATTGATTCATTAATATCAATCTTGGGTGGCAAAATTTTAGTTTTAAGGTTTTCCGCATCATGAATAAGTCTGTCAATGCTCCTAGACATATCATCAAGTTTATTCAATTTTTCCTCTATCATAGTGTTGAAAACTTTTTGAGCATTAATAAATTCTTTGATATTATTCTCAAGATCAGAGGGCATCCTATTATTATTACTATAAGAATTAGCATAGGAATTGCCATAATTGTTAGAGAAATTTCCTAGAAAAGTTCTAGGATTGAAATTACCTTTATAAGCATTACTATTCAAATTATTTCGCAAGACAAAATTCACATCTCCGGGATCATTATTTTTCTCAATCAAAGTAGACGAAAAGGCACATCATTAGGATCATTTTTACTACCAACCAATTTCATAAGTGCATCAACTTTATCACTCAAAGTGCTAATTTCCTCAACCAAAATTACTTTTTTACTAGTAGGAGCTTTTTCAGTATGCCATTGTGAATAATTTGCTACAATATTATCAAGCAACTTAGTAGCTTATCCCAAAGTAATTTCCATAAAAGTACCACCCGCGACTGAATCTAAAAAATATCTAGAAGCAAAATTTAATCCCGCATAATTTTTTTTATATGAACATCCACAAATTTAAACCATGTGTAGGGCAATTTCTTATCATTAATTTCATCCTTTCCCAGGATTGTGCAACATTTTCATGCTCAAGTTGCTTGAAATTCATAATTTAATTTTCATAATTTGATTTCTAAGGGAAATAATTTTAGCGGGAGGAAAATACTTAGTAATAAAAGCATCTTTGCACTTATTCCAAGAATCAATACTATTTCGTGGCAAAGATGAAAACCAAATCTTTGCACGATCTCGCAAAGAGAACGGGGATAATTTTAGTTTCACAATATCATTGTCCACATCCTTTTTCGTTTGCATATCACACAATTCTACGAAATTGTTTGATGGGACGCGACATCTTCATTAGGACTACCCGAAAGTTGTTCTTTCAATACAAGATTCAACAAAGCGGCATTAATATCATAAGACTCCGCACTAGTGGTGGGAGGAGCAATCGGAGTACTAATAAAATCATTATTAATAGTACTAAAAAATCACATAATTTTGCATTTTCTTGAGACATCGTGACTATGCAAACAAGATAACAAGCAAGCAACACAAGGAAAAGGCAAACAGAAATGATTTTTATAAAAACTTTTTAGAAGTGGGAGAGATGAAAACGAGAAGCAAAGGCAAATAAAAATAAATGCAAGGAGATGGAAGTTTATGTGTAAGTACTTGATAGATGTTGATGATGTCTCCCCGACAATGGCGCCAGAAATTCTTCCAGCTACTTGTGAACTACGTTGGGATTTCTCGAAGAGGAGAGGATGATGCATTACAATAGAGATATGTATTTCCCACAGTTAAGAACCAAGGTTATAAATCCAGTAGAAGAACCAAGCAACACCTCATTAGCAGCACCTGCACATAAACAACAAATCCTTGCAACCCAATGCGAACAAGGAGTTGTCAACCCCTTGATGGTTAATTGCAAGATTAAATTGTATGGTATTTGATAGATAGATCAGAGAAAAATACAAAATAGAATCAATAAAGTAAAAACACAACAATGTATTTTTGGTTTTAATATATGATAAAAATAGACCCGTGGCCCATAGTTTTCACTAGAGGCTTCTCTCATTGAAAATAGTATACTGTGGGTAGACAAATTACTATTGGGCAATTAACAGAAAAGCAAATAATTATGACGATATCTAGGCAATGATCATACATAGGCATCACGTCCGAGATAAGTAGACCAAAACAATTCTGCATCTACTACTATTACTCCACACATCGACCGCTATCCAGCATGCATCTAGAGTATTAAGTTCATAAAGAATGGAGTAACGCCTTAAGCAAGATGACATGATGTAGACAAGATAAACTCACGTATAATAAACCCCATATTTTTACCCTTAATGGCAATAATACATACGTGCCATGTCCCCTTCTATCACTGGGATTGAGCACCGCAAGATCGAACCCATTACAAAGCACCTCTTCCATTGCAAGATAAATCAATCTAGTTGGCCAAACCAAATCAATAGATCGGAGAATAAATACGAAGCTATAGTAATCATGCATAAAAGAGTCCAGAGAAAACTCAAATAATATTCATGGATAGATCTGACAGTAAACTCATAATTCATCGGATCCCAACAAACACATCGCAAAAAGTGATTACATCGAATAGAACTCCAAGAACATCAAGGAGAACATTGTATTGAAGAACATCGAGAGAGAATAAGCCATCTAGCTGCCAACTATGGACCCGTAGGCCTGTGGTAAACTACACACGCGTCATCGGAAGGGCAGCAAGGTTGATGTAGAGCCCCTCCATGATTAATTCCCCCTCCACCGGAGTACTGAAAAAGGTCCCCAGATGGGATCTCTCGAGAACAGAGGCTTGTGGCGGCGGAAAAAGTATTTCATGGACTCCTCTGTTGGTTTCACGATTTTAGAGAATAGAGGTGGAGTTAGGTCTAACGGAGCCACGTAGGCCCCACAAGCCACCAGGGCGTGCCCTACCCCCTGGGCGCGCCCTGGTGCCTCGTGGGCCATTGCTTCATTTTCTCGTCCTCTCCCGAAGCTTCGAGGGTCTCTTATGTCTAGAAAAAATCACCAAAAAGTTGCGTGGCATTTGGACTTCGTTTGGTATTGATATTGTGCAAAACCCAAAACAAGCAAAAAACAGCAACTCACACTGGGCACTAAATTAATAGTTGCTTGTAAATGTCTATAAAACATCCAAGATTGATACTATAATAGCATGGAGCAATCAAAAGTTATAGATACGTTGGAGACGTATCACGAAGCCGAGGTCCATCCTATCCACCCCGACCCCCTCTCGGAAGAAAGTCCAAAATCCGTGTGACTGGGCGGCGGCGACGCCATGCACATTGTATCCCTCATGAGGGCGCCGTCTAGGGAGGCTTGGGTGTTCATGAGAGGGCTGTTCTAGGGGTGGGCTATGGGTGGCGAGGAGCGGTCGTGGTGGTGCGAAGGTTCTTAGGTGGAGCGACGTGTCATCAACCGCGTTAAGACGGCGAGTATCAGCGAGATGGTGCGACTGGATCTCGGCGACAGATGTGTCTGGATGGACGAGCGCAGGGTAGTGGCGCTGTTTGGTGCCGTGACGGCGTCGACGGTAGGCCTGGCAAGGTCGATGCGTCAGTACCTGCTCTAAAGATGGATCGATGGAAGATGGTGATGATGACCCATGAGAGTGCGTCGGGCCGGTTTGTGCCCCACACCCCGTATGTGACCAGGGGTAAATTTGCCGACCATTGATCTCCGCCCCGGGTTAGGTCTCTGATCAGCGTCTCCCGTGCCTGACACACCAATTGACGGTGCAAAATACCGTCATATATCCCTCGGTAGGGTTCCTAACGAGGTCGGAAGTACCGGACGGAGCCCACACGCGCAAGTTACCCAGGTTTGGGCCTCCGGAGAGTAATACCCGACATCATGCTTCTTCTTGTTATTGATGGTGATGAGATACCTCATGCGAGGCAATACAATAGGGAACTAGGCTGCTACCGGAAGTTGTTTATCTCTAAGACCAGATGCCATGGGTGCTCCCTAACCTTCCCTTATGTAGGTAGTGGAGCTTAGGGTTTACAGGTAGTGGAGCAAGACACCAAAATGTCGGTTCTTATCCTTGTTGGGCCCCGCATGCCCTGATTCGTCCTTTGGCTTTATCCAGCCCGGTGAGCCACCCCCGGGTCATGGCTGCATCACCTAGTTGCTTTGGAAAAACTACAAATGAATTCAAAAGGTTGGATTAAACAGAAAATTCTTTAAACAACAAAGTGTAAGCAAGTTCTTACAAGCGGCATTTATACAAATCGAGCAACCCAAAATAATTATTTATTTTAAAAGTACAAACATGAAGGGCCTATTTGATTCATAATAATTATAAGAAACAAGAATAGGTAAGAAGTGGAGGATTAGAGTGTCATCTCAACTAGAATCTTATATAATTAAAATCCTGTAGGAATTTGGATGAATGATAGCACAGGGAAAATAAACAATTCTACAAAGAGTTTTAGTGGGTGATTCTTTCTTTCCAAAATACTCCCTCTATTTCAAAATAATTAAAGTTCTATGATTTTTTAAATTCATTTTTTAAAAGTTTGACCAAATCTATAGAAAATCCACAAAGATCCATGATATCAAATATATTTCGTAATAATAAATCTAATGAAGTGATTTTTGTTTTGTAGATATTAATATATTTTTTTGTAGACATAGTCAAACTTAATGAAGTTTGACTTAGAACAATCCTAAAACTTCAATTATTTTGAATCGAAGAGAGTAGAGTGTAAAAAAATGTAAGATTTTGTTTAAGGATTTCAATTCTAGGAATCAAACGACGAACGTAAGAAAGACTTCTAAGGATCCAAATCCTTTAAAAATCCTGTGAAATTGCTTTGAATCAAAGGAGAGTAAAGAAATCCACTGAAATTCATTTGGATTAGGGTGGCTGCATCCCATTCCCATCGCCATCGTCCCCCACCTCAAACATCTGCTCTCTCTGCCTCACGAACGCGACCCAAAACCCCCTCCCTAGCCCACTCCGCCTCTCCCCCCTCCTCCGCCATGGCCGCTGGGCGGGCCTTCTTCTGCGCCCCCTCCTCCATCGGAGCCACCGCCCGTCGGCTAGCCTTCGCCTCACCCCCGTCCCGCCCCCTCGCCTCCGCGCCCCACCGACGCGTCCGCGCCCGCTGCTGCGCCTCAATCTCCTCGTCCTCAGATGCCTCCGCGCCCGCGCCGCCACCCTACGTGCTCACCACGCCGCTCTACTACGTCAACGCGCCGCCGCACATGGGCAGCGCATACACGACCATCGCCGCCGACGCTGTCGCCCGCTTCCAGGCAAGCCTTCACACTACTTTTACAAGTCCATGTCAGGAATTTGAGTACATTACTCGAGATCCACCTGCTGGCAGCCATGTTTGGATACGCAACCCGTATGAAACAGTATAATGGCTGGTGCGCTTCATTGTTCTCTAGTTAAGTGGTGAATATGCCAGTGCATATGTACCGCGGGAATGCAGGTGCACAGACTTCAATATATTTGTGTGTTAGCAGTGCAAATATTTCCAGTTTGATGATTTGTTTGTTAGACTAGTTGAGCTACTGGGAGCATTGCGTACCTTTTGCTGCCCGACACCTTCTCTAAGAATTTGTTCATGGTGCTTATCTGGTTGCAGAGATTGCTAGAGAAGAGGGTTATATTCATTACTGGGACAGATGAACATGGTGAAAAAATTGCCACCTCTGCAGAGGCCAGTGGTAGAAACCCCAAGGAGCACTGTGATATAATTTCAAATTCATACAAGATGCTTTGGGCTGATGTATGTCACAACACAAAGTATTTTCAGTCTACCATTTCACAATATGTCATAAATCTGGAGCTCACATTTCTCTTCCAACTTTGTTTTTGCTTGCAGCTAGACATCGAGTATGACAAGTTTATTCGCACAACTGATCCTAAGCACGAGGCTGTTGTTAATGACTTCTATTCTAGAGTTCTAAGCAGTGGTGACATATATAGAGCTGATTACGAAGGACTTTACTGTGTCAGCTGTGAGGAGTACAAGGCAAGCTTCTTTGTACCTTCTCCTATAGAAGCACTAGTACATTTTTTAGGTAAATGTATTTATACATGTATGAATGGATAATTATAACAAGTGTTATCATGGGCATCTATGTAGATTATCTCTACAGTTCTGTATTGCTAAATTTACCAAATAATAATGTCTGTTTTGTTGATTGCACACAGGATGAAAAGGAGTTGGCAGAAAATAATTGCTGCCCTGTGCATCTGAAGCCTTGTGTACCTAGAAAGGAAGATAACTATTTCTTTGCCTTGTCAAAATATCAGCATAAATTAGAAGAGCTGCTGACAAGAAATCCCAATTTTGTAAGGCCATCACATCGTTTGCACGAGGTGAGGCGTTATCCTCTATAATGTTTTGTTCAATCTGATGTGTGTTTATCAAGTTACTGCTAAAAATTGCGGTGGAAAAATGTAGAACTATTTGCTTATTAAATGGAGATTCTAATTATATTGATTTAACTACTGACAGATTAAAAAAAATATGCATCATGTCAGCATATGTATTATTGAAGATTTGACACGATTTTCTTAAATATATCTGTGCAGTCAAATATGTGAAAAACTATGTGGATTTTGTTGGGTTGTCGCATTCCTTCTTGCCAAGAAGTGCCGTTGGCATGTTGAACAAACATCATCACAGTACATTTCCTTTCTGGCAACCCATCAAATGGTCACTTAGATATCATCCTAATACCTAACTAGCTTAAAGATTAGAACCTAGATGTCATTGTTTACCAGTTTTGAAAAAGAAAGCTTCCAAAGGCTGCTGTGTATATATGGTAAAAGTTAAAATGGTCGACAGACAGTGAAGAGTGTCTTTAGACCACAGCGGTTCTCATGTAATCCCTAGCTTTTACAGCAGCAGCATGTCAGGGTTTGGCGGCTTAAACAGTGCGAGTTTGGTGTTGGGGAGCCATGGTTGTTCAATCCAATCCTGGACTTCGTCACCTGATGTAGTTTCTGGCAATCTCCCCTACCCATCTTCGTAATCGAGTTGCGATGTCTTGGCTAAAAAGCTTACTGAGCACTTAAGCCTGGCCATCACATGTTTATTTTCCTTGCGCTGGCAAGATGGGATCTCAACTATGACATTTCAAAGTACATGTGTGCATCGGCGCATGCCTACACATTGACTGACCATAATGCACTTTATTAAGTAGCCTCTATTCTTCTCACAGTAACACACCTTGGTTTTGTGTACAGTGATAGGATAATATATTTTTTTCTTATATAAGTGCCCAAGATTAATAATTTCATACTCTGCTTCATGTTTTAGCTTTCAGTAAAAATATAACGCTTGACGCTTCATTAATTGCCAATCTTTCAGCTCACATGTGTTTATTTTCATGGTTTTAGGATGCCCTTATTTCTTTGTTATTTTACTAATTAAGACACAGCTGTAGGTCGAAGGCTGGATTAAAAGTGGATTGAGAGACTTTTCTATTTCTCGTGCATCTGTCGAGTGGGGTATTCCAGTGCCAAATGACACCAAACAAACAATATATGTGTGGTTTGATGCCTTATTAGGGTATGTTTGTATGTTTCATGCCTGCTGCTTGGCATTTTCGTAAGCATGAACAGGTTGCATATTCTTACTCAAATTCTACTGGATAGATATGGCTGTAGGCGGCGTGTTGTCTGATATCAGTGTCCTCTGTTTAATCCTACCATGCAAGTATAGAATATACTCAACTTCATTGATTTATATTCATGTTTGGCAATGACAATTCTTAGATAAATTGTTCTTTTGTTTACTCGAAACTGCGAACTTTCTATGCAAAAGCAAAAGATGCTCCAGTCTCTTAGTCCACGCATGTAATAAATGAGCAGTTAACTTCTTGAAATCTTGAAATGAGGCTAGAGTAATCTTATTTAGCATTGCCTATTATTTTGTTTCATATTGGTTGTTCATTTCTGTATGTTTGTCTCTTTAGTTATCTTTCAGCGTCCCTAGATGATGGGGAGCAGGCAAGTTTACAGCAAGCTGTTGATCGGGGTTGGCCTGCATCTCTACACCTGATAGGAAAGGTCGGTTTTGGGCAAATAATTTTTGCAGCTTCTTCAAACATCATGTTTTTTGTTTCAACTTATAGCAAAACACCATATTGATTGATTTCTTCTTATCGTCATAAGGAGTTCTCATTTTGATGTGAACTTAGATAGTACCACTTTTTTTTTTAGTGCTGCTAAGAGAAAGTGCTGAAATATGACATTTATCAAATGAATAAACAAACATAAACTCCTTTATGGTGATCTATACAGTAACCAGCTAACATCACATAGCCACTCAGTTTTCCATATGGCGAAACTCGGGGACAAGTTTCACTCCTTCCAGTTCTCAAGATTAGATCCTATTTCATTTAAACTTATTTCGATAGGGCCCTTGTGCCTCAGCTGCAGTTACTTGCACTAATAAAAATATCATGTGTCATGCTGGGTTTGGTGACTTGGCACTGGTAGGTCACAGTTGAAACAATTTTGACAGATCCATCCCCTAGTTCCCGAAAGTGAGAGACATGTGACAGCTAAGAAATAGAAAGAACAACACATCTCTTCTCATATGTTAAATCTGATGTATTTTATTATGTTTCATAATACCTGGAGATGCCAACGTCATAAAATGTACTGTTAATCTACTGCTTCCAGTACAATTTACTTGGAGCTGGTCACTGTAGATATTGACATTTTTGTCCCATTTAAAAGCAATAATATTGGATAAACTTCTTTGTTTTATATGTTCATTCAGTTTGTGACGATCTCTTGTACATGCACCTCAGGACATATTGCGGTTTCATGCAATTTATTGGCCAGCAATGTTAATGTCAGCAGGGATAAGCGTTCCTGATGCAGTTTTTGGCCATGGATTCTTGACAAAGGTGACCTCACATATTTCCAATGTTCTTGTTTCCACATCAACTGATAGCAATATAACACCATACAGTACATAGTATTTTGAGCATGTCTATGTGACCATCGTATTTGATAAGGCCTTTTCCTGCAACTACATGTGCATTTCCCATCTAGACATTTGGACATCGGTTGCATACTTCCACTCAGTATCATCTCTACCTTAGAATACATCACGTTTTACCATATGTAGTTATGTACGATTTTAATCTAACTTGTATAATGGTACTGCACATGGCACAAGTTAGCACACCTATATTAGTATATATATGTATTAGCATTCGTGAGGGCAGGCCTGGCGCAGTGGTGAAGTCCTCCCCACTTGTGCCAAGAGGTCCTGGGTTCGAACCAGCCTCTCTGCATTGCACTTTGCAGGGGTAAGACTAGGTTCCTATAATCCCTCCCCAGACCCCACCTTGTGTGGGAGCTTCTATGCACTGGGTCTGTCCTATGTATTAGCATTCGTCCTTTTACCTGTTGGTATTTCACATGTTCTATAGTTGTGGCTTTGTAGCTCATAGATAAGTCTGTATTTTTGGCCACCTTCTTCCTCGATTTTTCAAGTTTACAACCCTCTACTATGTGTGTATGTCAAATTGTAAAGAACGTATGTTCTCCTTTTTATGTGAAATAAATGTTTGTCTTCTCCCTCCTTTTGTACAATTTGTCCATTTTTCTGGGAAATTATATTTCACAATAGTTTTTTCATTGCTTCAGGACAGGTTGAGTAGGAGTAGCCTTTAATTTTATAGGGATGCGTATGGTCCAATGGCATTAACTATTATAAATTTTGCGCCTCATTGGTGCGCATGGTTGTCTTGCACAGATATTGTGAAACACAGCAACTGCTTTGTAGTTTTGTCTTTGAGTAACAAATATAAATTCTATCTGGGCTCCCAGCCACTTTTATCTCATTAAATCACTTTTATTTCATGCAGCTGCTTTTTATTTTGCAAATTTTAGGATGGCATGAAGATGGGAAAATCACTAGGCAACACACTTGAACCAAAGGATCTGGTAGGCAGATTTGGAGCGGATGCTGTTAGGTACTTCTTCTTGCGAGAAGTAGAATTTGGCAATGATGGGGACTATTCAGAAGAACGTTTTATCAATACAGTCAATGCACATCTTGCTAACACAATTGGTATTTATGCTTGCTAAAACTTTTATTCAATTTTTTTTGGCTTATGCTTTAGTTGGTGTTAACTGTCTGTCTTAAGTGGTTAGTGATGATACTGTTCTCATCTGAACAGGAAACCTTCTCAATCGAACACTTGGTCTCCTAAAAAAGAACTGCAATTCCACCTTAGCTTTTGATTCAATTGCTGCCGCAGATGGCAATTCATTCAAGAATAATGTTGAAAACTTGGTAAGTTGGTCTCTTTGGTATCTTCGGAACTGATGACAAACCATTGATCTGTCATTGCATTACTTCTGATGGGGTGTAGGTTGTCTGAATTGGCTTTATAAAGTGAACTTCTAGACAGTAAACGGTCTAAATAGGAAAATATCTTTATGAAGGAAATCGTTTCCAATAATGCATTACAAAAGCTTGAAACCCTTTATATGTAATGATCGCTCCTTGTTTGGTGCTCCTTTAAGTTCTGTTTCTTGGCCTACAGAAAGTAAAGACATCCACCATAATGATCCTAGCTGAACTGTTTTATTATTTCTCTTCTTGGAGCTATAGATAGTGATTGCTGAATTGACATGTGAAAATGAGCAACAAGCGCTTCAGACACTGTCAGCTCGTGTTGTCCATTATGAATTGGTTCCACTTGATATTTCATACACATGTTGGATATTCACCACCTGCTATTGATCTGCCTAATAAGAAGATTCTTTTAACACATGTTTGCATGTACTGCACTTCTGTTGTATCTGTTGGTGTTACAGTGATATAAACTGTGTATACAGGTGGACAAGGCGAAGGGCCATTACGAAAATCTTTCGTTGACATCAGCATGTGAAACTGTTCTAGAAATTGGTAACTTGGGAAACTTGTACATTGACGAGCAAGCACCATGGTCTTGTTTCAAGCAAGGGGGCGAGATTGCTGAAAAGGCTGCAAAGGTAAACACTTGAAAGTTGAAACTATATCTATTTCTCTTCCTTTTGGGCTTGCCGTGTTTGTTTCAGATTTTACTTGCCAAAATTTAATGCTGCTAAGGTCAAACTGCATGATGCATTAGTTGCTTCTTTTCATGTTTGTAAAAGAAACCCACTTTCAAACAGAAGAGCACTCTGTGAGCTTCAAAATTCTTTATATTCTGTACATCTGAGTACCTAATTCCTATGTCACAGCAACTCTGTTGTTGTGGCTGTAATAATGAAACTATAACATGACTTTAGTCGTTCTGATGAATTGTTGAGATGATTTTTGGGTGGCTAGTTTGTGTTATTTATTTGATGTTATTATTTTACTTTGTTTGTGATATGTGCCTTATTCATTTTTTTTGTCTGCACTTCACTACAGGATCTCGTCATTATTCTAGAGACAGTGAGAATAATTGCAATAGCGTTGTCTCCAATCACTCCAAGCCTTTCGTTGAGGATTTATACACAGCTTGGTTTCACAGAAGACCAGTTTCGTACATTGAGATGGGTATGTTCTTGTATGTCCAGGGATATACCATTTAGATCTAAACTCAATTTTGCAAAGTGTTTTGCAGCCATTGTCTAGTGTGTATATGAACTAACACCCTCAGAGAACACAATCTTCAAACTATAAATAGCAGATATGCAATATAAAAAATTTCCAGTGGCGCGACATGCTTACAACCCTGTGCTAACTGCCCTGCAGGATGATACCAAATGGGGAGCCCTTAAAGCAGGCCAGGCAATGATGGAGCCGAAGCCAATTTTTGCCAAAATAGAAACCGAAGTCGAAGAGAAAGATCAAGCAAGCCCAAAGGAGGGGAAGGGCGGGAAGAAGAAAGCACGTAGCAAAGGGCTCGTGGAGGCATGAGTTAAGCTTGTGACTTTGTGAGTACTGACTGGATGGCTCCTCAACTGTAGAACCCAGGTGCCTGTTCCGCAAAACCATCTCATATCTGATGGTGTAGATAGCATAAAAGCTTTCGTGGCAAAGAAGGCTTTGACTTTTTGTAGAGAGAACTGAACTTACCAATTCTGTTCTCTCAGGCTTTGAAATTCAAAATTGTACTACATTGAGATGGCAACATTGGTGCACCCCCTCCGTTTGAAAATGTAGTACTCCCTCCGTAAACTAATATAAGAGCTTTTAGAATACTCTTATATTAGTTTACAGAGGGAGTATAAGGCATCCACTTTTTCCACCAGTTAGCTCAAATTTTTTAGCTCATTTTTTTTTCTTTCTAGAATGCGCACGAGTGACATTTAGATTATGTGAGTCAAAGGTAATGCAGTTGGATCTGTAACTTTTTGATGCCTCATTAATATTGCTTGTGAGCTGTGACGATGCCCATCAAGAATTACAAATACACCAAAAGGCCTACGCCTCTTGGGCGACCGGGGTGAAGGAGACGAGCTTGCGCCCTTTGTCGGCCGCCTCCTCGTACACCTCCACCTTGTACGCGTCCTTCTTGCCGGCGCCGTTCAGCGCCTCGACGAGGAGCCGATAGTTGAAGCCCGACACCACCTGCACCGTGCCCAGCACCACCTTGCTGAACCTGAACCGGCCGCCCGCCTGCTTCATGTGCTCCGCCACCGCCCAATTGCCGAGCCCCTGGATCTTCGGGTCGTTGATGTTACGGATGTGTTCCCACCCGCCGGGCATCGCCGTGGCGGGCATGGCGACGGCGTAGATGATGGCGGCCACACCGATGACGAGGGTGATGCTGGTCCTCATGGCTGCTGGTTTGTGGAATTGTGGTGTGCTAGGCTTGGATCGATCAGTGAGGTTTCGAAGCTCGAGAGTTGAGATCAGTCAGATGCTCAAATCAGACGAGGATCACTGACATGTGAACCGGGGGCGTTTAAATGCATGTCATATACACCATATATCTATCTAATAAATTATTGCTTCGTATCTAAAAGTATCGATTAATGTGGTTGATCCCTTGGTGCATACCGCTACATTCTTGATGCATGCGCTATAAGGCTGGCTATAATGGGTAGTATCATGGAAGCGGATTTGTAATACCCGGGTGCTCCACACCCCTATACGAACATTAAATTCAAAAGAATACCGAGAAATTTGAAAAAAATTCTGAGATTTTGGGATATCAAATCTGGGGTCGAAATTTTGTGAAAAAAATACCAGGAAAAGGTATTCGGGCAAAAAGACAAAAATTCCTATGTGTAGAAAAAACTGTTTGGATTGATTTTTGTTCGAACAATATTTCTTTCGCCACAGATACGTTTCCTGGTATTTTTCCACGAAATTTCACACAGGAGTAGATTGAGAATCCATGTTTCATATCCCCAAATTTCAGAACTTTTTGAATTCTTTTGGTATTTTTTATGATTAATATTCGTATTGGGGTGTGGAGCACCCATGAGCTCCTGTGTATTTTCCGTAGTATCACAAGTTAGAATCATGCATATGATACTAGTATATGGTACTACCTTTTTGATGCATAGTATTATACTCCCTTCATTCTAAATTACTCGTCGTGGTTTCAGTTCAAAATTAAACTAAAACCACGACGAGTAATTTGGAACGGAGGGAGTAGATTAGTATCTCAGATGATCTTATTTATTCCCAGACAAGACACATACTAGTATAATATTATTATGATATGGTATCATGATATGATACTCAATTTTCTTTCACTTAATTCTATGTCACCTCATCAAAATTTCCTAGTTGACATGAATGATACTAACTACGACACTCCCTTACGGTTAGCCTAAGGTGGTACCAATGTTTTCTTAGAAAAAAAGTGTCCATTAATTGGTCCCATATCAATATCTGATACTGATTTAGCGTATACATAATTTAATTTGGTATGGTTTAAGTGTTTGCTTTTAGAAACATCCATCAATTGATTCATGATGGATCTAATGATATTAATTTGCTGTTATGAATGCTGATATTTTTTCTATAAACTTGGCCAAACTTAGAAAATTTAACAAAATTTACGCGAAGTAAAAAAACCGGAAGGAGTATTATTAAAGTAGAGGCAAGACACTGAGACCAAATTATCTACAAGTACAATATACGAAATAGATATCATCGATATAACCATACCGATATACGAAAAAATACATGTACGATTAAGTCATTATTCGTCCATAACAATGCAATCAAGAGTGGATAACACACACTCATGCCGACATCACCGAATCTAACTACCAATGGCGAGGACACATATTTTCGTTCAAGGTGCATGGCCCGACACTTTTTTTTTTGAGGATCAGGCCCGACACTTATGAAAGTGTGTCATTGCAGGGTCCGACCAGTAATGGCCAGAGTGTGAATTGTTACACTGGACAGAAAATAGTGTTGTGGTCACCATCTTGATGGTGGATCTTAGGCCCTGTTTCGTTTATAAGTCCTAAGATTTTTTCTAGTCCCAACTAAAAAGTCCCTAGTCCCTAAAAAGTCTCTTCCTGTTTGTTTTCAGGGACTAAAAAGTCCCTAGTCTCTCCCTGAAGATTATTAAATGACCATGTTACTTCTAGTATACAAAAAAATAACAATCAAACAATATCATGGGGCGGCGGGGCAATGGGTGTAGGGAGGGGCATTGTTGGAAAAGTCTCCAAAAGTCCCAAAAAAGACTCTCCTTGAGAGTCTTCTTCATTTAGTCCCAAAAATCAACTTTTAGTCCTTAGTAGTCCCTCATGTTTGGTTAAAAAGTCTCTAAGAGGGACTTTTTCTAGTGTCTACACCAAAAAGTCTCCGGAAACAAACACCCCCTTAGAGAGCCACCTAACATAGTACTCCACTCCAAACTATCATGATGTCTTCAGAGATAGCTATAAAGAAAGGCACCACCGGATCTCCTTGCGGACATACCCCAAACTGAGTCAAATCAAGATAGGACATGAGCATGTGCACAACCAGATGAGTACATGGGTGTACATATGAACCCCTATTACTTTTGCCCAGAAAAAATCAAGCATATAGGGATATGCATGATGTACGCTTGCCTTTTTTTGAGGGGTAAAGCCAAGTTTTATCCATCAAAATTCACAGCGTGTGGGATACAAGCTGCTTCATGAGGCTGGCCAAACCACACATGTCGCCTTAAAGCTAGATTAAGAGAAAATCTTGCCAAATTATGAACCTCGGCATTAGAGGCTCGACCTTCAAATGTAAACACACATGGAAAAGAGAGAGCTTGCGCTTTAATTTGCTTGATGATGGTCCTCCCCGGTTAATGTCGCTGATCACTTGTTTTGAGTCGAAGGCCACGCCGAGTTGGTTGAGGTGAAGATCCTCAGCTAAGCATAGGGCTTCTCTGCACGCGATGGCCTCCATTGTTGAGGCATTGTCCATTCCCGCAATGACCAGTGCTGAACTGCCGAGGTAATTTCCATTGCCATCCCGATAGACAGTCGTTGTCGAACCTACCCACACTTGTCTAATGCCTGCATCAACATGGATTTTTACATA